>NC_057810.1:398797749-398806847 GCF_018294505.1 Triticum aestivum
CGCCGCCTCCCCGCTAGAGGAGTCGCGCCTTGCCGCTCCTCCATGTCGGCCGCCGCCTCCGCCCGCGGCCCCGTCGCCCCGGCCCCGAGCTCCTACTTCGGCCATTTCCCTCATCTCCGGCTTCCTCCCGGCCCAACTCCGGTGAGCTCGCAGCTGGCCCGCCTCGATCCGCGTGCCCGTGCCCGGATCCAGATCCAGATCGGGTCAAACCCTAGGTTGACCCCGAAATCCTCCAAGTATGCAGTATTTTATAGCCTTGTTCATCGCATCATAACTGTGTCATCGTAGCTCCGTTTCATGCGCATGATATATCAAAATGTTCATCAGGATGAGCTCTTCATTTTGTTCCACTGGGCATGGTCATTTGAGGTCATCTAGATGCCTGAATCTCTGATGCAAGAGTGCTATATGATGTTAGTTTCTGATTCTTAACAGAATGTGTGCATTTGTCATTTTTGCTACATTTATTGTGTGCATCTTATGGGCATGAGCTCTACATGTGTTTTGTACTATGCCATGCCATGTTTACAGAGGTGCTTGCCATGTATGTTTGTGATCAATGTGGTGACTAGAACAAGCATGCAAACTAGGCTTCGTGATGTTGCTGATTTCAGTCCCTGTTCTGCTGTTATTTTTATGCCATGTAAACTTGATGCTATAGAGAGATCCATGCGTATTTTGAGATACTTCAGTAAGGATGTTTTGAACATATGGTTATGCTCTATCCAATCATGCCCCTGTTTGAAATTATGGAGTAGTCTAGCATGTGATTTTGTTGCTCTACTTTTGCTATAAAATGTTTCCTGGCAGATTGTTTACATGATATTCAATTTTGCCAAGGTTGTTGTAGTTGATCCTTGCATGCTATGAACTTGTTCTTGCCATGTTTAGTTTCATAAACATGTATTATTTCTGATGATATGCTTATCTTGTCATGCAAGGAATTGTGGTAAGTGAATCGAGCTCGCAAAGATGCCTTCATATTGTTGTTAATGCCATGCTCTGTTTCCTGAATCTGTTAACGAAACTTGCTATGTTTACATGGGTGCCATCATATCTTCTGATCCTTTTTGGCTCATGGTCAGTAAGGGACTTTTGTTCTATGATTTTAGTAGAATCATGCCATGCCTTAATTTTCTATGATATGTTCCTGTAGCATGATGTTTGCCTGCTCTAAACATTGCTTCCTGATGTTGTTTCTGCCCTGTTAGTGAAGTCTGTGCTCCTGTTATCTTTTGCACTTTTGCCATGGTTGTTTGAACCTGTTATTGTGTGATTTAGCTGTAGCTCAGTGTTCCTCTTTTGTCAAGCATCTCCTGTAGATCACTGTCATATGCTTTGTTGTTATGTTGGGGTGCTGTAGCATAGTTTCTTGGTGTATTCTAAGTGCTATCATGCTGTTAACCGCAGATTTGTGTCATTCTTGTTTTGCTTGCCATTTGCAAACCGTGCATCCGATTCCAGTGATCTTTATATCGATTTCAACCGAAATCACCTCATCTTTCCAGCGGGATACTTGGTTTGCCAAGTTGATGCCTTTTTCATTATTTTCCTTCCGGAGCACGCATAAGCATTGCATATCACATCTCGCATATCATGCCATGTACTGCATCATGTTGCTTGTGCATTGCTCCGTGATTTATTGTGGTTACATAGCTTGTGTTCTTGCTTTGGGTAGAGCCGGGAGACGAGTACATGAATGAGGAACCTGTTGAGTATGCTAACGAGGATCAAGCTTTCGACAACTCTGAGAACTTTGCAGGCAAGATGACCATACCCTCGATATCACTTCTATCTTTGCTTTGCTAGTTGCTCGCTCTATTGCTATGTTAGCTCTACCTACCACTTGTTTATCATGCCTCCCATATTGCCATGCCAAGCGTCTAACCATCCTTTCCTAGCAAACCGTTGTTTGGCTATGTCACCGCTTTTTCTCAGCCCTTCTTATAGCGTTGCTAGTTGCAGGTGAAGATGAAGTTTGTTCCTTGTTGGAACATGGATATTTTGGGATATCACAATATCTCTTGTTTAAATTAATGCACCTATATACTTAGTAAAGGGTGGAAGGCTCGGCCTTATGCCTGGTGTTTTGTTCCACTCTTGCCACCCTAGTTTCCGTCATACCGGTGTTATGTTCCTTGATTTTGTGTTCCTTACGCGGTTGGGTGATTTATGGGACCCCCTTGACAGTTTGCTTTGAATAAAACTCCTCCAGCAAGGCCCAACCTTGGTTTTACCATTTGCCACCTAAGCCTTTTTCCCTTGGGTTTTCGCGAGCCCGAGGGTCATCTTTATTTACCCCCCCCCCTCGGGGCCAGTGCTCGTCGTGAGTGTTGGTCCAACTTGTCAGCCGCCGGTGGCCACCAGGAGCAACTCTGGGATGGCCTACCGGAAGTTTAGACAATCCGGTGTGCCCTGAGAACGAGATATGTGCAGCTCCTATCGGGATTTGTCGGCACATTCGGGAGGCTTTGCTGGTCTAGTTTTATCATTGTCGAAATGTCTTGCGAACCGGGATTCCGAGACTGATCGGGTCTTCCTGGGAGAAGGTATATCCTTTGTTGACCGTGAGAGCTTGTGATGGTGTCACATCCCTAGCTTCTGGTGCTGCCTAGTGTTTGCATCTTGCTTGCATCATGTTTAACTTTCATGGAAATTTGAAATGGGGATTGCTCAAACCCTAGCACCAGATCAAATCAACTAGGTTCAAATAAAAATATCCTCAATGAACCCAAAATGCTCTTCAGAAAAGTTCATTATTTTTGGATTGGTCTAGAACCTCTCCCAAAAATGGTGCACATTTTCCTAGGCCATTCTGGATTTTTAATTAAATCATTACTTATTTGCATTTGGGCATTTAAATACTATAAAATATTTAAAATGCTCAAACAATCCCAAACTGAAATGTTTACTGTAGGATATATTTCCAACAATGGTCATGAGCAGTTGCATGATTTTTGGGATTGATTTAGTATTTTTAATAAAGCCACAAAGCTGCAGAAAAATAGAAAACAGGAATTAAAAGAGGAGAGAAAGAGCAGAAACTTACCTGGCCTTACCTGGTGGCCCAACAGGACCGGCCCAGCGCGGCCCAGCCCACCCTTTTCCTGTCGTCTTCCTCCCCTCGCACTGAAGCAGCTCGGTGGCGAGCGCTGGCAACGCTGTGGCCTCCTCCCTGTCTGCCTCACGCCCTCGAGGCCCTTCCAGCGCCACGGAGACAGCCACGCACCCCCCCCCCAGGCCTCTCACTCTCTTTCCGAGCTCCTCTCCTCCTCTGGCTCTCTCGCACACAGCCACCGAACACACCCACCGCCGCCGATGAGCACCACCGCGACCACCGGCCACCCCTCGCCCTGCCGCTGAGCTCAGGAGCTCCGCCTCGACCCCCTCTTCCTCCCCACCGATCCACGCCCCTACGGAAGCCCTGCAGCATCGTCCTCAAGCTCATCTTCAACCTTCGGCCGCCGTTAACCTCATCGTCGATTCACCGCCGTTCGAGCTTCCCCGAGCTCGCCGAGGCCACCGCTGCACCCGCTGTGAGCTTCGCCATCGTTTCCTCCTCTCCCCGTGCCCTACCTCCCTCTCTAGCCGCCGTTCGCAACGAGCCGAGAGCTCTTCGCCGCCGGCCATGTCGCCGCCATGGCTACGGCTGTTGAAGCTCGCAGTAGACCACATCACTGCACTGAGTGCCTTCCCACGAGCCCGTAGCGCGCCCCAGCTCGCCTTCCCGTGCCCCCTAGCTCTCGCTCGCGTCACATCCGAACGCCGGCGCCGCCACGAGCTCAACTCCAGCGAGCTCGCTCCACCCTGGCTCCTCCCGCTCGCACCATTCGATGCGGACGAGTCTCCTCGTTCCGTAGATGGCCTCGGCCTTCGATTTGGTCGTCGTGGGACGAAACCCGAATGCCTCCGCCGTCCCTGGCCTCGCCGGTGACGAGTGGTGGCTCAACTCCGGCGAGTTGACCCGGGTTTGACCCCTGTTTGACTCTCCCCTGGGTCATTGACATGTGGGGCCAGCCCCTGCTAATTACCAAGGTTTAGGATTAGTTTAGCGTTAACAAACTCTGTTAATTAAACTAGACACTGACACGCGGGTCCCAGCCGTCAGGTTTGACCTGGGCTGGTGCCTTTGACCTGATGACATCACCTCGACGTCATGCTGACGAAGTTAATCTTTTTCTGTATTTATTTAATTCCAGAAAATGTTATAAACTTCTAAAAATCATATAAAATCAACCGTAACTCAGAATGAAATAAATTATATATGAAAAATTATCAGAAAAATCCAATCTATCCATCTGTACCATTTTCATGCATGTTAGAACAACTTTTGTTCACTGTTTAGGTCAAATCAATTAAATGGCATTTGAATAATCACATATGGAGTTTGAATTTGAATCTTGTATTCAAACCAACTTCATTTAAATTGTTGCTAGTTGCATTAGCTCAAACCACAGCATATTGCCATGTCATGATCATGCATCACATTGTTGCATTGCATTGATTGTGTTCTTCCTTGTTTGCCGGTATTTGTCCCCTCTCAGTAGACGACGTTCCGACGATGAGTTCGATGACACCAATGAAGAACTATATTATCTTCAGAAGTGCCAGGCAAGCAAAAACCCCCTTGTTCATTCTGATACAGTCCCACTCTCTCGCTCCTGCTCTCTTTTACTGCATTAGGACAACAACGATTCAACTGTTATTTGCTGCGGTAGTTGAACCCCTTTATCCTCTGCATGACCTGTCATTGCCACAGTAAATAGATGAAACCCACTAGCATGAGTAGGAGTTGGTTGAGCCCTGATGTGCCTACTCATTCATGTTTGTTTGTCATGCCTGCTATTGCTTAGAGTTGTGCCAGGTCTGATTCATCAGGGATGAATTGGAGGTGTGTGAACATGTCCTTCTGTGTGTGAGCTAAGTGTGTGAACACGATTTGGTAAAGGTAGCGGTGAGAGGCCATGTAGGAGTACATGGTGGGTTGTCTCATTGTGGCCGTCCTCAGGAACTGAGTTCTGTGTTTGTGATCCATGATCAGTTACTACCACACATTGGGCTCCGGGCGCTCCAAGCTCTCTCGACTTATTAATCAACTTGATCTCTGTCCAGGAGTTGCAACTAGTTTCTGGTGTTTGTAGGTAGTGTTAGTAGTCTACCAAGTGGCACCCGGTACAGGTGGGCTTGGGACAGACTAGGCACAGTGGCCCGGTGTACCAAGTGGCACCCGGATGGTGGACTTGGGAACCCTGCACACATCGTTTGGGGCCGTGAGCGACACCCCGGCCGGATCTCCTCGCGGATGGAACCCGAATAGGCGATAAACCTGGACGAGAGACTTGTGTGGTTAGTCAGGTCGTGGCCGACACCCTCGCTGGGCTTCCGCTTGAAGGTTGCCGAGTACATGTCGTGTAAACGGCGGTAAGTGGTGAGAGCGTGTGTGAAGAAGTACACCCCTGCAGGGTTAATATGATCTATTCGAATAGCCGTGTCCACGGTAAAGGACTTCTGGGTTGCCTGTACAGTTCATAGACAAGTGAAAGTGGATACTTTAAAATACGCAAGATAAGTGTGAGTGCTATGGATGGCGTTCTCGTAGGGAGATGGGAGCGATCCATAGTGGTGTATTGATATGGTGAATATGTGGACTCGTGTGCGCCACCTCAAAAGAGTTACTTGCAGTCGTAGTTCAGGATAGCCACCGAGTCAAAGCTGGCTTGCTGCAGTTAAACCCCACCATCCCCGTTTGTTGATAATGATGCATATGTAGTTAGATCTGATGTAAGTCTTGCTGGGTACATTTGTACTCACGTTTCTTAATTTATGTTTTTGTAGAGAGACTTCAGTCTCGCTAATAGTTCCGCATGGACTTCAACGTTTAGCTTGTTACCTCAGCTGCGATCTTGTGCCCTCGGCAGGATCTGGTAGATAGTCAGGCTTCTCAGCCTTTTTCATTTGTAGATGTCTGTACTCAGACATGTTAAGCTTCCGCATGTGCTTGACTTGTATGCTTTGATTGTTGGGTCATGAGACCCATGATTGTAATATCTTGCTCCCCGGAGCCTATTGAATAAAATACTTGAGTCGTAGAGTCATGTTGTGATGCCATGTTGTATTTGCACATATCGAGCATATTGTGTGTATGTTATTGAAATGCTTGGTATATGTGGGATCTGACAACCTAGTTGTTTATCCTTGGTAGCCTCTCTTACCGGGAAATGTCTCCTAGTGTTTCCACTGAGCCATGGTAGCTTGCTACTGCTCCGGAACACTTAGGCTGGTCGGCATGTGTCCTTCTTCGTTCCTGTGTCTGTCCCCTCGGGGAAATGTCACGCGATGAATTCCGGAGTCATGTTAGCCCGCTACAGCCCGGTTCACCGGAGTCCTGCTAGACCAGTGCTACAGCCTAGATTCACTCGCTGATGACTGACACGTTCGATGCTGGGTCATGGATGCCTGTCCCTGTAAGTTTATGCCACATTGGGTTTACGACGAGCCATGTCAGCCCGGGCTCCTTATCATATGGATACTAGCGACACTATCATATACGTGTGCCAAAAGGCGCAAACGGTCCCGAGCAAAGGTAAGGCGACACCCGTGGGGATACCGTGCGTGAGGCCGCAAAGTGATATGATGTGACGCCCCCGATTCAATCGTACACTAATCATGCACGCAAATGTGTACGATCAGGATCAGGGACTCACGGGAAGATATCACAACACAACTCTACAAATAAAATAAGTCATACAAGCATCATAATACAAGCCAGGGGCCTCGAGGGCTCGAATACAAGTGCTCGATCATAGACGAGTCAGCGGAAGCAACAATATCTGAATACAGACATAAGTTAAACAAGTTTGCCTTAAGAAGGCTAGCACAAACTGGGATACAGATCGAAAGAGGCGCAGGCCTCCTGCCTGGGATCCTCCTAAACTACTCCAGGTCGTCGTCAGCGGGCAGCACGTAGTAGTAGGCACCTCCAGTGTAGTAGGGGTCGTCGTCGACGGTGGCGTCTGGCTCCTGGACTCCAGCATCTGGTTGCGACAACCAGGTAGAAGGGAAAGGGGAAAAGAGGGAGAAAAGCAACCGTGAGTACTCATCCAAAGTACTCGCAAGCAAGGAGCTACACTGCATATGCATGGGTATATGTGTAAGGAGGCCATATCGGTGGACTGAACTGCAGAATGCCAGAATAAGAAGGGGATAGCTAATCCTGTCGAAGACTACGCTTCTGGTAGCCTCCGTCTTGCAGCATATAGAAGAGAGTAGATTGTAGTCCTCCAAGTAGCATCTCCAAGTAACATCTTCAAGTAGCATCGCATAGCATAATCCTACCCGGCGATCCTCTCCTCGTCGCCCTGTAGAAAAGTGATCACCGGGTTGTCTGTGGAACTTGGAAGGGTGTGTTTTATTAAGTATCCGGTTCTAGTTGTCATAAGGTCAAGGTACAACTCCAAGTCGTCCTGTTACCGAAGATCAC
Organism: Triticum aestivum; assembly: GCF_018294505.1. Classification (NCBI taxonomy): domain Eukaryota; kingdom Viridiplantae; phylum Streptophyta; class Magnoliopsida; order Poales; family Poaceae; genus Triticum; species Triticum aestivum. Next base: position 398,805,230 of record NC_057810.1, read on the forward strand.
GGCTATTCGAATAGATTAAACTTCCCTGCAGGGGTGCACCACATAGCCCAACACGCTCGATCCCATTTGGCCGGACACACTTTCCTGGGTCATGCCCGGCCTCGGAAGATCAACACGTCGCAGCCCCACCTAGGCAAAACAGAGAGGCCAGCACGCCGGTCTAAACCTAAGCGCACAGGGGTCTGGGCCCATCGCCCATAGCACACCTGCACGTTGCGAGGGCGGCCGGAAGCAGAACTAGCCCCCTTAATACAAGAGCAGGCTTACGTTCCAATCCGGCGCGCGCCGCTCCGTCGCTGACGTCTGAAGTGCTTCGGCTGATATCACGACGTCGGGATACCCATAACTACTCCCACGTAGATGGTTAGTGCGTATAGGCTCGTAGCCAGACTCAGATCAAATACCAAGATCTCGTTAAGCGTGTTAAGTATCCGCGAACGCCGAACAGGGCCAGGCCCACCTCTCTCCTAGGCGGTCTCAACCTGCCCTGCCGCTCCGCCACAAAGATCCACACAGAGGGCCGTCGGGACAAAGGTCCTTTCAGCCCCCAATCCGTGAATCACTCGCGGGTACTCTTCGAGCTGACCCGACTTTAGTCACCATCTGTGTAGTATGTAGTATGTATAGTATATACCCGTGATCACCTCCCAGGTGATCACGACCCAATAGTATAGCAAGGCAGACTGACAAGAATGTAGGGCCAATGATGATAAACTAGCATCGTATACTAAGCATATAGGATTGCAGGTAAGGTATCAACAGGTGTAGCAACAATGTCAGGCTATGCATCAGAATAGGATCAACGAAAAGCAGTAACATGCTACACTACTCTAATGCAAGCAGTATAGAGGAGAATAGGCGATATCTGGTGATCAAGGGGGGGGCTTGCCTGGTTGCTCTGGCAAGAGAGAGGGGTCGTCAACTCCGTAGTCGAACTGGGCAGCAGCAGCGTCGGTCTCGTAGTCTACCGGAGAGAAGAGGGGGAAGAAATAATGAATACAGAGCAAACAAAGCATCACAAAATATAACAAGGCAATACGCGGTGTTCGGTGTGACCTAACGCGGTAGTAGGTGATACCGGTGAAGGGGGGAAAACATCCGGGAAAGTATTCCCGGTGTTTCGTGTTTTCGGGCAGAGGAGCCGGAGGGGGAAAGTTGCGGGTTCGATAGGTTAGAGGGGTGTGGCAGACGAACGGACTGCGTATCCGGAATCGTCTCGACGTTCTGAGCAACTTTCATGTTGAAAACATTTTAATCCGAGTTACGGATTAAAAGATATGATTTTCTAAAGATTTTATTAATTTCTGAAATTTAATTATTTATTTAATTAATTCGAAAAAAATGTATTAATGACGTCAGCATGATGTCATGCTGACGTCAGCAGTCAACAGGGGTTGACTGAGTCAACCCTGACATGTGGGTCCAGGGGGACCCACCTGTCATCCTCTAATTAGGTTAATTAGGGTTTAGGTTAATCTAATTACAGTTTAATTAAACTTAACTAGTTAATTAAATTAATTAAACCGGATTAATTAACTTAATTAATTCATTAGTTAATTAATTAATTAATAATTAATTTTATTAATCATTTTTTTATTTTTATTTAATAATTTTATTT
>NC_057810.1:398807935-398813351 GCF_018294505.1 Triticum aestivum
GGGGGAGGGGGTGGTTAGCCCCGATCTAGAAATCGGGGGGGAGTGGGGGAGCGAGCGAGAGTGGGGGGGGGGTCGGGGTAGTGGGGAAGAGGGGCTAGGGTTTCTGGCTCCCGGTGGGGAGTAGTAGCGGGCGCGGTTGGGCCGGCCTGGCGGCCCAGTAGCCTGCTGGGCCAAGGCCCAGCTAGGGGGGGTCCTTTTCCCTTTTCTTCTTTTTTTTGTCTGTTTAGTTTTCTCTTTTGTATTTTCTTTTCTGTTTTATTTTAAGTTCCCTTTTATTATAGTTTTATAAAAACACTAGCACCTAAATTTGTATTTATAGATATACTACTGCCACCTTAATTCTCAACCGAAAATAAAATAGTTTAATATTTTATAAAATTCAATAGGCATGTATTTAACTGTTTTAACTACTGTTTTAATTATCTTAGAGCCTTTAAACACCTTATCAAAGTTTGGTTTCTCCACCATAATTACCGCTGCATTATTTAGTTCACTCCGAACATTTAAATTTTAATATTTGAAAACTTTTATTGTTTGCCTATATTTTAAATTTTAATTTGAATCGTTTTTGAACTAACTCGAGTTTATCAACGGTAACCGAGGTGATGTGGCATCGTTAACGCGGGATTATTGTAGCTTGATTATCCGGGTGTCACAATTCTCCTCCACTACAAGAAATCTCGTCCCGAGATTTAAGCGGTGGAGTAAGGGGCGAGGGTGTTGGTAGCGAAAAACCTAATGAGTCTTCTCGGTCTTGGCTTCCCTTTCGAAGAGGTTGATCCCTTTCGTTGATGTCTTCATTTCACTGCTTCAAGTCACCATGATCAATCTGCCATCCTTTCTTCGGGATCTCCATCGCACTTACGAATAGGTAAGGGGCAGCTCTACAATGATGGGATGTTACAAGGGAAAATCTTCTGGGGGTTCCCCAAGTATGAACATATGAGTATCTCTCGAGTTGAACAAATGAAACACATCGAGAGCAAAGTAAGACGGTGCAATAAGAAGTTTCAAGCGGATAGGCAATCGTTCATTGCCTGAAACAGAGTGTGAATGGGGTTCAGAGCAACGGAATAAGTATTGTGTCCGATACCAGAATAGATCAACAGGCAAGTGGCCCGTGAATTACATACAAGGTCAAGCACGAGGAATAACTTTGACATCAAGTTGTACAGGAGAGTCAGGTTTCGATCCTGTGAAACTGTGGGTTATGGGCCCACCATGTGGTTGAAAGCAGGAAGGCGGCCGACATTTTGCACGGTCATGATAGTAAGGTGTGTCAAAGGGTAGCCTGTCAGATATGTCGGCAACAACATCGATACCAAGGGCGAGGGACGAAGAGAACCATTTTCCTGTTCGTTGAACGAGGCGGACCAATAGGCAAGGTTCTCGTCCATCGGTGGCTACCGGAATGTCATCAACAATAGTAACAGGGTTACACCAAACAAGATGGTACACCGAGGTGTTTACATGAGCAGGGATATTACTGCTTATATTATATAGATCACAAGAAGGTTTAAACAAACCAAGGGAAAGGAAAAGTGATTATTATGTTTAAACAGAACAATGTAAAGGAAAATGTGTTTAAACACATATTTCAAGGGTATATCCTTCCCAAGGACAAGGAGAGCACAATATCCAAGACATGATATAATGTAGGAACTCATTAGGTAAGGGGAGGGATTTTCATGACATTACCCATACACGGTGTTTGGATAATAGAGCAGGAAACATTTAGCATTGGGCTTCAAATGTACTTGTTGAAAATCCGAGTACCATAGACATGCTTCGAGATAGCATTGACATGGTCATCCTGTGAAGATCAGACTTTGGAAACACAAAGGATCCATCTGGAATAACTTGTAGAATAAGTCTTACAATTTCCTCAGGGAAGAATGGCTAAACTTGCTAAAAAGGATACTACAATAATAGGTCCTCCACCCAGGGGGGGTGCTAGGCATGACATCATGTTACCAGGTCATCAAAGGACCAATGTTATAACTCTTGAAAATATGTTCCAACCATCATATCTGATGGAGATTCAGATATGATGGGTGTCAGGATACCTCAGGCTCAGGATGCCCGAGAAGAAAGGTGCAACACAAATTAACGGGATGACACTGTAAGATTCTCGGGAAATGAACTATGGGAGCGGGTTTCTGAAGCAATAGTTCACCATTAAACCAAGGAGAGGACAAGGAGGTGTCTGGTGAACTCAGCGGCAATTCACCGATATTCCCAAAAGATGGATTTCCACCATTAGGTGAACAAGGAGATAACATTTGTCAGATCAAATGATATAAGGAAGTATGCTCGAGGAAAACATACACAAGTAAACATTGGTTGAAAGGTGCGCCCGAAATATGGGTTGGGTTGCACGACCAATGTCAGAATGGTGATTCAGTAATCAATAGCCTAAGAATAAACTTTCGACCATTAACTTCAAAAATAGGGTTGCTAGAAGGAAAGAATCCAAACAACACCGTTCACTTGTTGGAATTAACACGGGGACCAAGAAAGTATGGTGATGGTGAGAGGTATTTCCATGTCAAGAATTCTCAAGAGGTGGAACAAATCTCAGAACATTCTCGACATAAGGGATGGTAATACTCCAAGGTAAAGAAGAACAATTGCAGGATAGCAAGGAACTCAAGGTATAACACCAAACATGAACAAGCTTGTGTTGGTGGGAAGGCAATAAAGTGGTCGATGATAATACAATTCATCGAGGGCAAGGATGGTATTTCTCATCATGAATTCAATTGATATCCTGGATGAACTCAGAATGTTGATGATCACGACACCTTTGTCGCGAGAGTTCATGAAGATGTAATCGATCGGCGACGACATCAAGCACCTTTGTCGCGAGAGTTCATGAAGATGTAATCGATCGGCGACGACATCAAGTCAAAGTAATGATGAAGTGAAAGGTTATTGGAACCAATGGTACAACACAAACTTGAAATCTAGCTCGTTGTTCAAGGCGAAATGATATGACGAGGAAGATCGACGTAAGCTTCGCTATCATCGCAAATTGGTGCTCCGAGAATAAGGACCAGGTAGCACAGTTAGAATCATCACGGCAATGATGTAGCCAAACAGGCTAGGAATGGCGTGATCGGGTACAAACTCATACTTATAGAAGCTTACTGAAGAGTTGTTGAACCGTAGAGCGGACTCGGTTCAGTTATCGGTGTCTTTGAGTGTTTAATAACTCAGAGCCCGTGAAAAATTGGAATCAGTGGTAAGGTAGCACTTGATGAAGAACTCATAAGAAGTTATGAAGTACCATGATAATCTCGAGATACCAGGGGGGTAATACTCAACACAAGATCAAAATAAAGGTTGGACTGGTGTATTGATCCATAGAAGATAATTGTTTTAACTTGTCCGAGAAATGGTATTTAAAGGAGATCATGGTCGGAACCACGATTGCAAAAGGCCAGATCCCAGATATAAGATGAACTTATACCAAAGGAATAATTATTTTTACAAGCAGCTTCCATGATAAGTTATACATCGTGTCCCTGGGCATGAACGCAAGGTTCAAGGTCGACTCCCACTTCTTCAATGTATAACCTTCCATTCACTATTCGCTTTGATAAAGGCATTAGTGTTGAAGGTTTTACCTGGTGAAATACCAGATGAGTATGACTCGTGAAAACTTCCGAGTTCACACATATAAAGGAAGGCATCGGATCAACCCGTTAGGGTATCGTGGAAACATATACCACAATCTTCAAGAGTAGATATCACCAGCTCAAAGGCAGAGCATGGTTGGCAAAAGGAGAGGATACAATTTACCAAAGGCATTATGTATCGGAGAAAGAACTCACAAGGTGATTAATTAAGGACATTGTCGAATAATAATCCAACAGTGGATATGGTGATCCACAATGGAGCTGACGTGAGTATCAATACCCAATCAGAGGAAGCAAATTATAGAAACAACTGACTAACTCAATTGTCAAATGCAAAGGAATTATGATTTCCAAATCAAGGGATCAGAAGCAATGCTCTGATTAGGGGTGGATAAGTTGAATAGTATTAGGGTACAATCAAAGACAATTGGATTGGTCGAGAACCAATTCCAGTTAAAAGGATGGCAGCTCAGCCGGAAAATTAATTTATAAGGATCAATGATGATTGCGTGTATTCGCAAACATATTGAGTCAACGAACTCAAAATGATAATGACAAGGAATGTCATTAAGACTACGAGACTTATGGATTTAACCATAATGCAAGCAAGCAAGAATTTCAAGAGCCAACGGCTCTAGAGGATTTTCGGAAGATCGAATATTATTTTGAAGACTTTTGTGAAACACATGAACAACTGGGGATAAGCGGATACTCGACAAGTGTGAGAATTATCCATAGGGGTATTCAGGTGACAAGGAATTGCAAGACAGTAGGCACAAGATATTCTCGGATCAATAGAGAGAATTTCGGGGTATCTTGTAATAACAAGATCAACTGGGAATAAAAGTAAGAACGTCAAGTGTATGTATTTACCCATAGGGATATTTCGATGGTAGGGAATTGCAAAAGCAACGGACACAAAGTCTCAAAAGAGTTTCGGCGAGTAACTTCGAAATCTTCTGGTGCAGTCGGCGATCACCTGGACTGAAGGGGCTCTCCGGGAGAAAGTATTTTCGAGAACCTAAAGTCAGATTTTAGTAGAAATCGTTTAACCCGAGTAGAAGAGAGTTCAGAGTCCCAGAGTAAAGGTCGAGGAGTAAAAGATCCTACTACCACCCAATGGCGACGTGTGCCCGTAGGACACACAGCCATGTTAGTAAAAGTTTTAGCAACGTCTAGACTCGACTTCGGCCAAGGAGTGTGGAAGGGGGATTCCTACAGGCAGTCGGCTCTGATACCAACTTGTGACGCCCCCGATTCAATCGTACACTAATCATGCACGCAAATGTGTACAATCAGGATCAGGGACTCACGGGAAGATATCACAACACAACTCTACAAATAAAATAAGTCATACAAGCATCATAATACAAGCCAGGGGCCTCGAGGGCTCGAATACAAGTGCTCGATCATAGACGAGTCAGCGGAAGCAACAATATCTGAATACAGACATAAGTTAAACAAGTTTGCCTTAAGAAGGCTAGCACAAACTGGGATACAGATCGAAAGAGGCGCAGGCCTCCTGCCTGGGATCCTCCTAAACTACTCCAGGTCGTCGTCAGCGGGCAGCACGTAGTAGTAGGCACCTCCAGTGTAGTAGGGGTCGTCGTCGACGGTGGCGTCTGGCTCCTGGACTCCAGCATCTGGTTGCGACAACCAGGTAGAAGGGAAAGGGGAAAAGAGGGAGAAAAGCAACCGTGAGTACTCATCCAAAGTACTCGCAAGCAAGGAGCTACACTACATATGCATGGGTATATGTGTAAGGAGGCCATATC
>NC_057810.1:398813765-398815278 GCF_018294505.1 Triticum aestivum
CCGAACAGGGCCAGGCCCACCTCTCTCCTAGGCAGTCTCAACCTGCCCTGTCGCTCCGCCACAAAAGATCCACACAGAGGGCCGTCGGGACAAAGGTCCTTTCAGCCCCCAATCCGTGAATCACTCGCGGGTACTCTTCGAGCTGACCCGACTTTAGTCACCATCTGTATAGTATGTATGTATGTATAGTATATACCCGTGATCACCTCCCAGGTGATCACGGCCCGATAGTATAGCAAGGCAGACTGACAAGAATGTAGGGCCAATGATGATAAACTAGCATCCTATACTAAGCATTTAGGATTGCAGGTAAGGTATTAACAGGTGTAGCAACAATGTCAGGCTATGCATCAGAATAGGATCAACGGAAAGCAGTAACACGCTACACTACTCTAATGCAAGCAGTATAGAGAAGAATAGGCGATATCTGGTGATCAAGGGGGGGGCTTGCCTGGTTGCTCTAGCAAGAGAGAGGGGTCGTCAACTCCGTAGTCGAACTGGGCAGCAGCAGCGTCGGTCTCGTAGTCTACCGGAGAGAAGAGGGGGAAGAAACAATGAATACCAAGTAAACAGATGCATATCGATGCATGACATGTCAAGAAGCGATGCTAGGCGTGCCCTAACGTGGTATGAGGTGGTACTGGTTAAGGGGGGAATCATCCGGGAAAGTATTCCCGGTGTTTCGCGTTTTCGGACAGATGAACCGGAGGGGGAAAGTTGCGTGTTTGGTATGTTAGAGGTGTGTGGTGGACGAACGGGCTGCGTATCCAGGTTCGTCTCGTCGTTCTGAGCAACTTTCATGTTGAAAATATTTTAATCCGAGTTACGGATTAAAAGATATGATTTTTAAAAGATTTTAACAATTTTGGAATTTAATTATTTATTTAATTAATTCGAAAAAATGTATTTATGACGTCAGCATGATGTCATGCTAACGTCAGCAGTCAACAGGGGTTGACTGAGTCAAACTGACGCGTGGGTCTAATGGGACCCACCTGTCATACTCTGTTAGGTTAATTAGGATTTAGTTAAACTAATTACTGTTTAATTAAGCTAACAGGTTAATTAGATTAATTAATTAAGGTTAATTAACTTAATTAATTTAGTTAATTAATTAATTAATTAAATTTATTTTTATTTCTTTTTTTTTGTTCTCGGGCTGTGGGCCCCTCGTGCCATAGGCCCAATGGCCTATGGTGGGTCGGGCGACGGGCATTGGTGGTGGTAACGGGCGCGCCCGACTATGGGCGAATCAGAGCGCTGCTTCGGTCGAGGCCATCGGTACGGCCGCCGGCGCCCATGACGCCGGTCAGGGGAAGCGGCGGAGGGGAGGAACTAGAGCGGGAGGCCGGCGCAGATGGCCGCGGTGGCCAGCGGGGTCGTCGCGGGCGGTCTCGAGTAGAGACAGCGAGCGGGGCGATGGTGGTTGCGTCGGAGGCAGCAGGGGCTGCGGTGGTGCGGGACGGCGAGGTCCGGCTGGTGAGCAGGGCAGCGAGCGCGGGGTCATGCGCGC
>NC_057810.1:398816468-398868447 GCF_018294505.1 Triticum aestivum
CCCAGTAGCCTGCTGGGCCAAGGCCCAGCTAGGGGGGGTCCTTTTCCCTTTTCTTCTTTTTTTTTGTCTGTTTAGTTTTCTCTTTTGTATTTTCTTTTGTGTTTTATTTTAAGTTCCCTTTTATTATAGTTTTATAAAAACACTAGCACCTAAATTTGTATTTATAGATATACTACTGCCACCTTAATTCTCAACCGAAAATAAAATAGTTTAATATTTTATAAAATTCAATAGGCATGTATTTAACTGTTTTAACTACTGTTTTAATTATCTTAGAGCCTTTAAACACCTTATCAAAGTTTGGTTTCTCCACCATAATTACCGCTGCATTATTTAGTTCACTCCGAACATTTAAATTTTAATATTTGAAAACTTTTATTGTTTGCCTATATTTTAAATTTTAATTTGAATCGTTTTTGAACTAACTCGATTTTATCAACGGTAACCGAGGTGACGTGGCATCGTTAACGCGGGATTATTGTAGCTTGATTATCCGGGTGTCACATATGAGGTGTTACATACTAGATCGATGTGGCATTGAGTCGGGGTCCTAACAGATGGGCTAAGTTGGGACACCCCTGCAGGGTATTATCTTTCGAAAGTCGTGCCCGCGGTTATGAGGCAGATGGGAATTTGTTAATGTCCGGTTGTAGAGAACTTGACACTTGACTTAATTAAAATGCATCAACCGCGTGTGTAGCCGTGATGGTCTCTTCTCGGCGGAGTCCGGGAAGTGAACACGGTTTGGGTTATGTGTGAACATAAGTAGTTTCAGGATCACTTCTTGATCACTTCTAGCTTCTCGACTAATGTGTTGCTTCTCTTCTCGCTCTTACTTGTGTATGTTAGCCACCATATATGCTTAGTGCTTGCTGCAGCTCCACCATGTCACCCCCTTTCCTACCTACAAGCTTAAACAGTCTTGATCTCGCGGGTGTGAGATTGCTGAGTCCCCGTGGCTCATAGATTCTACCAAAACAGATGCAGGTACCGAGGATACTAGCGCAAGTGGCGCAATTGAGCTCAAGTGGGAGTTTGACGAGGACCTTGGTCGTTACTATGTTTCGTTTCCAGATGATCAGTAGCGGAGCCTACTTGAGGCGATCGGCGATCTAGCATTTGGGGTTGTCTTCTTTTCATTTGGATTTGACCATAGCCGGTCTATGAGTGTATTTTGAATGATGTATGACTTATGTATGTATTGTGTGAAGTGGCGATTGTAAGCCAACTCTCTTTATCCCATTCTTGTTCATTACGTGGGATTGTGTGAAGATGACCCTTCTTGCGACAAAACCACCATGCGGTTATGCCTCTACGTCTTGCTTCGACACGTGGGAGATATAGCCGCATCATGGGCATTACAGAGGCCCAGGGCCTTTGCCTATAAATAGGACTAGCCACCCCCAGGGTAGAGGCATCTGGATCCTCACCAAGAAACTAGTAGATAGAGCGACTGAACTCCTCCTAGCAGTTCATCGCACTAGCCAAGAACAGACCCTCGCGAGGCTGTTCTTCCTTGTATTGTTCATCACCAGCCCAAGAGGCAATCCACCACACCACACACTGGAGTAGGGTATTACACCACAATGGTGGCCTGAACCAGTATAAACTCTGTGTCTCTTGTGTTGTTCCTTTCGTAGTTTAGATCTCAACGAGCCGGCGAGGAACAGGAAGGTAGAGGGCGAAATCTCTGTGCGCACCCCAGTGTATGAACCTCAAGGGTCTGCCGAAACCCGAAATCCGACACACCTCTAGAGGAAAAACAACATACATCTCATCAAAATATCGAACAAATACCAAATTCACATGATTACTTATAACAAGACTTCTCCCATGTTCTCAGGAACAAACATAACTACTCACAAAGCATATTCATGTTCATAATACGAGGGGTATTAAATATTATTAAGGATCTGAACATATGATCTTCCACCGAATAAACCAACTAGCATCAACTACAAGGAGTAATCAACACTACTAGCAACCCACAGGTACCAATCTGAGGTGTTGAGACAAAGATCGGATACAAGAGACGAACTACTATTTGAGAGGAGATGGTGCTCATGAAGATGTTGATGTAGATTGACCCCCTATTGATGAGAGGATCGTTGGTGATGACGACGGTTTTGATTTCCCCCTCTCGGACAAAAGTTTCCCCGGCAAAAGAGCTCCGCCGGAGCCCTAGATTGCTTCTGCCCAGGTTCCGCCTCGAGACGGCGGCGCTTCGTCCTGAAAACCTTTCTTTTGATTTCTTTTGCAGGTCAAAAGACACCATAGAACAGAAGACGGGCACCGGAGACCTGCCAGGGGGCCCACAAGCCAGGGGTAGGGCACGCCCCCCAGGCTTGTGGCCACCTGGTGGGTCCCCTCTGGTATTTTCTTCACCCAATATTTTTTATATATTCCAAAATAATTCTCCGTAAATTTTCAGGAGTTTTGGAGTTCTGCAGAATAGGTCTCTCAGATTTGCTCCTTTCCGGTCTAGAATTCCAGCTATCGGCATTCTCCCTCTTCATGTAAACCTTGTAGAATAAGAGAGAAAAGGCATAAATATTGTACCATAATGTGTAATAAAAGCCCATAATACAATAAATATCAATATAAAAGCATGATGCAAAATGGACGTTGTCGGCATTCTGGAAACGGGGGTACCTAGACTTGCTTACCTGCGGCCCACTGCGTGGCTGCATCGACGGCCTGGTACGGCTCAGCTTCGGCATCAACAACTCAAGACCCTCACGAGGGGCCAAGTCTCTCGAGGCGGACGATGCCAACACCTCCAAGGGGATCGGCCTCCTTAGGCCGGCTCCCAAGGGGCGGAGACTTCTATGCAAGGTACACCTCACGAGGCTCAGCTGACGTGAGCCATGACGACCAAGGCCAGGCGGGCGTCAGGCGAGCGCTAGCATGCGCAGAGCGCCAGTTTCCTGTTTGGTGCAAAGGAGGCAAGCAGCAGGCGCGGGGTACCGAGGAATCAGCCAAAGATTTCCCATCTGGTGCAACAAGACCAAGACCGCTAGGACAGCAGGACGGAGGTCATCGCCGAGCCCACCGCAGCATCACGACCAGTGGCTTTTGCAGGCGAAGACCACTTTAGTCAGGATAGGGTGTACTTCTTGTCCCCCTTCAAATCTGGCCGTTGTGGGATCCCTTCCCACCAACATTTGGGAGGAGGACCAAGGCCACTATAAATAGGACTTAGCCACCACCATGGAAGGGGGACGAGAGGGAAAGAATAGGACGAGGATCAGATCCATTCTCACTCGACCACCTCACCAGCTCACCCGAGCTCAAGAACACCTCACCTCCTGAGGCTTGTTCATCCACTGTACTAGTTCATCCTTAGCCCTCGAGGCAATCCACCAAAAAGCTGGAGTAGGGTATTACACCGCAAGGTGGCCTGAACCAGGATAAATTGATGTGTCTCTATGTCCCTTTGAGCTTGACGTGCTAGGCTTAGAGGATCGCGGGTAGGTAGGCTGGGTAGGTTGAGATCTCCGCACGCACCCCAGAGTTCGAACCTATCAAGGGTTTGCGGAACCCGAAATCTGACATTTGGCGCGCCAAGTAGGGGCGCGTCGGATCCTCTCTTCTGTCGATCAATCCACCGCTACTCTGACGCTTCCATGGCTGACACACGTCGGGCTCGCACTGAGTGCCGGGCCGCGGTTGCTGCCCGCGTCGCTCAGATGGCTCTGGTAGGCGATGGTTGTCCTTGTCGTCCTCCGTCACTGGTCACCAATGCCGCCACGGGCCCTGCCAGCCACGAGCAGCAAGCTTCATCGCTGCACCGCTCGGTGCGCTGCGACGGGTGCACCGCCACTCCGTCGCTGACCCCGGCCACTTCGTCCTCCCATGCGCATCGCGGCCCGGCGAACGCGCAAGCTGCTCTGGTCATGGAGCGGGAACTCCTTCGCTACCACCCAGTCGACGACTTCTACGAGGAGTGGCTCGAGTGCATCGTCGAGCTCGCCAACGCCGTCGGAAACTCCATTGCGCCGGCCCACTCACTGCCTTAGCAGCCACCTACGGCGGGCGACGTGGCTCACGGGGCACCTTCGCCACCTCTAGCACAGGGCGCCATCGTCGAACCAAGGCGGGTGGCACCATGGTGTGACCCGCCGTGCCAGGCACCAGCGTGCGAAGAGGCGAGCTGCCAAGTGGTGCAGCGGCCCCAAGAAGATGCACGCGCGCTTCCAGCACCTCCACGTCAAGATCGTGTGTCGCCTGTGATGATGGCGGCGCTCGAGCACCAAGACCAAGCTCCACCTCCTTGACGGGCTCCCGTGACCACAACAGGGTGCTGTGCGTTCACCCCAAAGCTTCGCAACGTCATTTGGCTGGGCAAGTTCAAGCCTTATCTGCCCCCATGCTACGACGGCTCCACCGACCCCACCGAGTTCCTGCAGCTCTACGAGCTGAGTATCAAGGCGGCCAGCGGCGACGAGAAAATCATGGCGAACTGGTTCCCCATGGCCCTCCAAGATGGCGTGTGCTCCTGGCTCCTGCATCTCCCCGTGGGATCTGTCTCATCCTGGGATGAGATGTGTGACCGCTTCATCGCCAACTTTCAGGGCACTCGCGACCGCCCACTGGCCGCGGGTGACCTACGACGCATCAAGCAGCAGCCAAGGGAGACCCTGCAGAAGTACATCCAGCGCTTCAACAACGTTCACCTCAAGATACCCAAGGTGTCAGACAAGGCCATCATCTCAGCATTCACTGATGGCGTCCGTGACATCAAGATGAAGGAGGAGCTCGCCATCTATGAGGACCTCTGCACAGCCCTGGAGATGTTCAACATGGCGAACAAGTGCACGAGCCCTGAGGAGGGACGCCTCTCCCTCCTCGAGCTCCCCGACATCGACCCAAAAGACAAGAAGGCCAACGTCAAAGACGTGAAGCGCAAGGGGCCGGTGTGCTTGCAGCCGAGCCGGAGACGAAGCGTGGCTGCGATCACCCTGAGTCATCCAAGAGCAACCGAACGTTCTGCGTCTTCCACAATGTGGACAGCCACATCACCAACGAGTGCGAGGAGCTCAGGGCCCTCGCGAAGGACGCCTCGATCGATGCCCTGAGCGCAACGATCGAGGCTACGGTCGTGGAGGCGGCCGAGGTGGAGGACACTGGGATGGCCGTGACCATCGCCAGGAGTGGCGCTTCCAGCCTCGGGAGGACCGCTGGCAGGGCCAGCCTCGCAAGGATCGGCCTCAGGCAACGTCGGTCTTCCTCCACTGCCTCCACCGCCAAGAAGGAACAAAGACAACTAGGACGGGGGGCTGGGGGCTTCCAGGAGCCTCGTGCCATAGCCCGCATCTTGGGCCGCTCTCAGGCCCCAGCCTCTCACCGCGTCTTCAAGCAGTTCGCGCGCGAGCTGAACGCAGCGCTCCCCAAGCTCGAGGCGACACGCCCGCTTACGTGGTCCAAATACGCCATCACCTTCAACTCCTCCGACCAGCTCAAGTGCGCGGCCACTGCCAGCGCGCTCCCAATGCCCTGCTCGCCCGTGATCAGCAATGTGGTCGTCACCAAGACCCTCATTGATGGTGGAGTAGGGCTCAATGTTCTCCCTGTCCAAATGTTCAACAGGCTCCAAGTGCCATATCACCAGCTTCAGCCTACCAAGCCCTTCTCAGGAGTGAACGATGGCTCCACACATCTGATAGGGCAGGTCCGTCTCCCTGTCACCTTCAGCAAGCGCGACAACTACCACACCGAGCTCATCGACTTTGACATCGCCGAGATTCATCTGCCATATAACGCCATCCTTGGGTACCCAGCACTGGACAAGTTCATGGCAGCAACATACCACGGCTACAATGTCCTCAAGATGCCAGGGAGCGGCGGCATCATCACGGTCGCCTGCGAGGAAAAGGACAAGATGTGCTCCCTCAAGCGCGCCTACCAAGCTGCAGCAGTCGAGAGTCCTGAAGACGAGGGAGATGTCCTCCCTCCTGAGGTCGCCCCCAAGACGAAGAAGCTGCAGTTGGGCCAGGGGTATCATGAGGCGGCATCGCCCGACAGCACAGCACTGAGCCTCGCGTCCCTGGATAGGGCGCCTTCACCTATTGCATAGGAAGGTGCGCCCAGCACCCCTCTCAGGCTGGGCTTGGGGCTCTCCTCTGGAGGGCCTCAGACCTAGCCGATGTCACGAGGCAGGTGCTCGGGCACCATGTGGAGGCATGCTTCAGCGCACGCTTCCCACGAAAAGGCATAGGGCGTGAGGTGTCAGGTGTTCAGGAGTTCATCAGCAAGGCAGTCAAGGAGATCGAGGAGGCAAGGGCTCTGCAGGGCGATCGCCGCCCACCGCCAGGTGCGGCTCCTTGCCCTGAAGAGGATAAGGAGTTCCGCGTATGCATCGACATCCCAAGGCTCAACAGGGCCGCGTCGCAGCAGCTCTTTGGCTGTCTTGTGTCGGCCGATGCGAGGGTCCCGCTCACAGCTACGTTCGCATGCCCTTCAGCTTGCCGAGCGCGGCTATCGCATTTTAGCACTGCATGCGGGACGTCCTATCAGCTCACGAGGCTAGGCACCAGGCGGTCCTGGCGGAGATGGAGATGCATCTTCTGGAGCCCCCAGGCCCCTGGAGCCTCTTGTGGCTTAGGGCCAAGACGGCTCGTGAGGAACGACTTCAGCAGCGTGCATCTTCTACTACCCCGTCATCTCTTCAGCAACGGTGCCAGGTGACATCTTTTTAGTTCGTTTAGTTTGGGGGCGCCCCTCGGGCTGCATTATCCCCAAGTCGTGTGGGTCCGTCCCTGCGGCGTGTATCCTTCTTGCATTCGTCGGAATTGACTAACCATCTTTCATGAGCTTATTTATGATCACCACCTGCTTGCTTCGAATCTTGTCCGCCTCGTAGTCTCCCTGCATTGCCAACTCGCCCTATGCTTGTCCTAGAATGGAAACTACTCATGTTGGCATGGCGCTTGTGCTTGGGTCCGTCCCTGCAACGCTGATAAATCCAAGGACCGAGCTCCGGCTCGTGACCCGCCTAGCGCACACCACCTCACCAGATCCTCGGTGCCTTCATCTTCCCGCGAAAGGTCCAAGGATAGGCAGCCAACACCGTAGGGAGTTGCGATCTCTTCCACCAGCTAATACACAGGTTCACTCAAGGCCTAGCTGCGGGCGGGCCCCGGCAGTCACCATCGTACCTCGTGAGTAGCTTGCGTGTTAAAGGGGGGCTCCTGAGCTTTGCGCCTCAGGAGGTACTACTGGCTCTCCAGCCCTCACCCCCTGGCCTTGACCACGGCATCATGACCTAGCATACCAGCGGCGGCAGAGCCTGCTTGGGGGCCGGGACCCGAGGATGTAGAGAACCTAGGCAAGTGAGGAAAGAGGTTGATCATCACGAGCCCCGCCTAGTGACACTACCACAGAAGCATGAATGGGCACCACCTAGGGGAATCGCAATGAGTCTGCTAAAAGATAAGTCGCACGTACTATGATATGAGCCTCGTAGCCCGCTCACCCAAGTCTCGCGGTCCCTCTCCGGCAGTTTCACTCCCCTTTCTGTTTCTTGGGCAGCTACTTGCACGCCAAGGGGACCTCGTGAGCATCGCTCCTCATGAGCTCTCACCGGACGTCGGGCCGCTCACCTCCTAGCCTTGACCGTGGCACCGCGACCTGGCATACTAGCAACGGCTGAAGCCTGCCTGGGGACTGGGTCCCGCTGGCGTAGAGTGCTATGCTACCTGAGGGGAAGTAAGGGGGGACCGTGCCTGATTGGGATACGTGATTTCGTCATAAAAACTAGAAGAACAACACTAGGATTAAGGCATTTCGATCCTTACACACCCCCGCGGGGTTCTTACTAATTCCGTGCAGGGAAACAAAAGGAGAAAAGCTTCGATCAAGCCAATGCGCATCACCGACAACGCCGAGCGGCATCCACTGCCGCACTCCATTTGCAGCGTGAGCTTGGCGGCACGTAGATGTCATCGCTGGACTCTGGAGACTCGTTGGGCTTAGGAGAATCGCTGGATTCCCAAGAGTCATTGCTGCTACTGGAGGAGGCGCCGATGGGGACGGGAGTAGGTCCAACGTCCTCAGCTGCGCCCTACGGGCTGCTTCCTCCGGGGCAGCACTCCAGCCGTCGGCCTTCCCCGTTGAAAACCTTGAAGAACAAGGTGGAGGCATCGTCGTACTCGAAGTGGATCGCGAGGGCCCCCTCCACGCAGCAAGCTCGGGCGACCTCGCCCCATCCACAGGTCATGAAGACGTCGCCAGGGGGCACCACCTCTACTTCAACCCCGATGGCCAGGCTGCAGCACCCGGCATGCTGCAGCCATAGCTCAAGTGGCCCCCTCAGCGGCAGCTCGTCGGCGAAGAACTTCGGGAGCCGGATCCACGAGGCGGGTGGCATCACCGCCCACACCACGAACTCGTGTGAGCTGCCCTCGGCGTGGGTCCATGGCTCGGCAGGCAGGACGGCAGCGGCTCATCCTTCGCCGCCCGAGATTGCTCGACGGCGCACGTCATCGTCCTGTGCGTGGGCGTACAGAGGAAGAGGGAAGCCGGGTGAAGGCGTTGATTGCCAAGGTCTGGACACCTGCTGCCTCGCACCGACATCGTGAGGAAGGCGGAACCGCTTCTTCGACGGGAGAGGATCAGGCCCCTCCTGAGGGGCCTTTCCTTTTTCAGCCGCAGAAAACCTCCTGATTGGCACCATGGAAGCAGCAGCAAGATGGAGAAGGAAAAGGCGATGAGCAGCGAGAAGACGGGAGAAGAGATGAGCGAGGGGGCTCTTCCCCTCCCCTCATTTAGAGCCAAAGAGAAGTCAACTAACGGCCTTGACGACCTCGCGTAATGATGATCTCCTGCATGCAACATCGACTCGTCAAGTCAAACGGTTGCCGAGGCAGCATGGGGAAGTGGAGACGCCCATGTCCCATCAATTGCCATGCGTTGTTCAATGCCGCGGGCGGTTAGGGCATGCGGCGCTCCGCACTTGCCCTTTGGCTTCGCCTAGAAGCCAAGTCCGAGCGCGCGTTGGGCTCGGGGGCTACTGTCAGCATTCTGGAAATGGGGTACCCAGACTTGCCTGCCTGCGGCCCACTGCGTGGCTCCATCGACGGCCTGGTACGGCCCAGCTTCAGCATCAACAACTCAAGACCCTCATGTGGGGCCCAGCCTCGTGAGGCGGACGACACCAAGACCTCCAAGGGGATCTGCCTCCTCAGGCTGGCTCCTGAGGGACAGAGACTTCTATGCAAGATGCACCTCACGAGGCTCAGCTAATGTGAGCCATGACGACCAAGGCCAGGTGGGCCCCAGCCCGCGCAGAGCACCAGTTTGCTCTTTGGTGCATAGGAGGCAAGCAATAGGCCCGGAGTCCCGAGGAATCAGCCAAAGGTTTCCCTTCTGGTGCAACAAGACCAAGACCGCCAGGGTGACAAGACGGAGGTCATCGCCGAGCCCACCGCAGTGTCACGACCAAAGGCTTTTGCAGGCGAAGACCACTTTAGTCAGGATAGGGTGTGCTCCTTGTCCCCCTTCAAATCTGGCCGTTGTGGGATCCCTTCCCACCAACATTTGGGAACAGGACCAAGGCCACTATAAATAGGACTTAGCCACCACCATGGAAGGGGGACGAGAGGGAAAGAATAGGACAAGGATCGGATCCATTCTCTCTCGACCACCTCACCAGCTCAACCGAGCTCAAGAACACCTCACCTCCTGAGGCTTGTTCATCCACTGTACTAGTTTATCCTCGGCCCCTCGAGGCAATCCACCAAAAAGCTGGAGTAGGGTATTACACCGCAAGGTGGCCCGAACTAGGATAAACTGTTGTGTCTCTCTATCCCTTTGAGCTCGACGCGCTAGGCTTAGAGGATCGTGAGTATTCAGGCTGGGTAGGTTGAGATCTCCGCACGCACCCTAGAGTTTGAACCTATCAAGGGTTTGCGGAACCCGAAATCCAATAAACGTGTCAACTCCCCCAAGCTTAGACCTTGTTTGTCCTCAAGCGGAAGCCGAAGTCAATAAGTATGTCCACATGTTTAGAGATAGAGGTGTCGATAAAATAAAATACGGACATGAGGGCATCATGATCATCTTTGGAATAACAACATATAATGACATATATTTTTTATGCTAAAGTGGCAATTCGTTCACAAGTAAAGTATGAATTAGAAACTTTATTGAAAACTAACATACTATGATCTCGGTCATTGAAGCAATTGTAATTTATCATAATATCAGAAAGAGTCAATGTAAGAGCTTTTGTATAGTAAATCCACATACTCAACCATCTTTTAGTCCTTCATAATTGCTAACACTCACGCGATACTTATGAGTTCAAAGCCTTAATCAGACACAGAGAAAGATAGGGGTTTATAGTTTCGCCTCCCAACCTTTTACCTTAAGGGTAATGTCTGTAAGTGCATCTAGTGCTCCTTAGTGATTTTGGTGTATTGAAGACTTATAGGTTAAGGGACGGATGCGTTTGTGAAGTGTACACAGGACTATAAGTCTATGAGGAGTTTGATATTTACAGAGAAAGTCGACCCCTAAAAATGAAGTTCTTCAACTAAAGACTTTGGATTTCTGAAGACTTTCTGAAGACTTTGAAAGTGAAGAAATTGGTGTGACCTTGAAGACTTAGCAATCATTCGAGGAACATGAAGCGTGAAGACTTTTGTTTTCATAGTTTCATTTTCTCTTTCTTGAGTCATAGGAAACACCGTACTGTTAAAGGGGGTCGAAGAAATACTAAGGAAAGATTTCCATGTGATGCTCAATTCAAAATCCTACACCTACCAATCCCTTCGAGTGAAGCCATTGGAAATCTCATACAGTTCAGTCATATTCTTCAGTGACAGAGATGAAGTTCTTCTAGTCTCTGAGGAATTTGTTCTGACTGAGGAGTTAGGAATTCACCAGTGTGAATTGACTACACAGTGAGGATCATGATAGCCCTGAGGATCTTGATAGTCAAAATTCCGACCGTTGCTGTGCTATGCGCCAGTGGTTCCAAAATATCTACCCACCTAACGGTCATATCAGACAATGGCATTTATGTCTTATCATGTCGGGCTGCTCCCTAGGCTATAAATAGCCGCCCCCTTCAACCACTAGCAGGTTGGCTGCTCCGAGAGAAACTGACACTTGTCAATTGAGAGCATCCCATCCTCTGAGGACTTTGAGCGAAAATCATCAAGTGAGGAAAACCTAAAACCCAACACCTACAAACCCAAAGTGATTGAGAATCACTAAAGAGATTGATCCTGCGTGGACCCGACGCTTGTTTCCTTTGAAGACTGTGCTTCTTCCAGACGGTTAGGCGTCAAGGTCTAGAGCATCCAAGAGGAATTGTGGATCGCCGAGTGACCGAGTTTGTGAAGGTTCGGATGTCACCTGAAGACTTACCACAAGTGATTGGGCGAGGTCTGTGTGACCTTAGCTCAATGAGAATACGGTGAGGACTGTGTGTCCGGGATTGGGTGTCCTCGAGTTTAAATATGCAGCCGCTCCAACTAGATGTACAATTGAGACAGCAGTTGGAACTGGTCTACCAAATCATTGTCTTCACCAAGCTTACTGGTTCTATTTCCTCAACTCTTTCATTTCCTCATGTCTGTTGTTGTGTGCCTGTTCATATCTGTTTGAAGACTTTTACTGAAGACTTTCTCAATTTCCTCAGATCAATTTCTTCAGTTTGTTCGTCTTCTTTCTAGTGTTATCCTGTGTTTACGCTCTCTGTACTCTATGCTTGCCTTCATTTCATCATGATGACTATGCTTGTGTTCTGTTATGTTTACTTTTGAGTACTTATTCCGCTGCTAGTAGTTCTTCATTTAGGAATTTCCTCACCAGCAAATTCCTTAGTGAAGAATTCATAAAAATCGCCTATTCACCCCCCCCCCCGTCTAGTTGATATAACGCACTTTCAATTGGTACCAGAGCAGGTACTCCCTTGTTCGGTGTGATTTTGGTTTAACCGCCTGGAGTTTAGTTATGTCGACTATAGGATTGAGGAACGTATCCTGCCCACCTTTGATGGTCATGGGTATCCTCGGTGGAAGGCCATGATGAAGAAGCGACTCATGGCTATGGACAGTGAACTGTGGACCGTCTCTGAGATTGGTCTTACCAATCTATGCAAGATGGCGGAGGCTGATGACATTCGCAAGTACACTTTACTGAACCTCACGGCAAAGGATGTCATCTGCTCCTGTCTGTCCCGAATCAGTTCAGGAACGTCATGCACCACAATCACACAAAGCTAATCTGGGACCAGCTTTCTAAGGTCTATGAAGGTCATCGTACTCATCATGATCCTTGGTTTGAGGATTATAAGGATTCTCTCAAAGAGATGACTTTCGCACCTGAATCGTCATCCTCTTCACCGTGCCTCATGGCAGAGGGTGCCAAGGTAATTGAATGCTACCTTTCCGAATCAAGTGATGATGAATCAGGTGATGAGCCCAGCTATGTCAAACTTGCTTCCCTTGCCACTAAACAACAAAGAGCTTTGGAAAAAGTTCAATACATGCTTAATAAGAGCGATGATATGTTGGGTGAAGAAATGGATCAGTCAAAAGCATTGGCTGAGAGTCTTCAGAGACTTTAGTCCAAGTTTGATGCCCTTCAAGATCATCATAAGACTCTCTTGTCTGATCACAAGAAGCTTTCTTCTAAATCTCTTCAAAGAAAGCAAGATCTTGAAAAGCTAAGAGTGGATTATGAAGATCTTCAGAAGGAGCGCGATTCATTACTTGCTCAACAAATCAGCGCTACCCAGGAAGAATTTGTTCCTCCATGTCTGAAGTGAATTGAACGTGAAACTGCTAATTCTTCACCTGAATGTTCAAATGCTTCTAATGCTACAAATTCTTCATATGTTTCTGCTATCACTAATTCCTCATCTGAGGACAATGCAAGTATCGCTGATGATGCAGGGCTGAAGGAATTGTACATGATAGGCATGTACAAAAGCCTCAAAGGGCATCAGACTCATTGTGATGTGCTCAAAAAGCAGATCCTCAACAGAAACCCTAGGAAAGAGGGTATTGCCTTTCAGAGGAAACTCAATGCTGATGGAACATATTGGAAGCCTGAGCAGTACCCCAAAACCTCATGGGTTGCTGCAAAGGGACCTCCAGTTGATCCATCCCACTTATCTGGCTTTACATGTGAATCTCCTCATTTTTCTGATGAGTCATTTGACTCTAACTATAAACTGTTCAAAAATCAGAATGGTGAAGTATTTGCTAGATATGTTGGGACTAACTGCAGGAATGGTTCCCCTATGAAGAAAATCCGGGTTCCCAAAAGTTGCCTTGAAAGTCTTCAGTTGGATGTCCTCATGACACCAGCTATGAAGAATAGGAACTCCAGATCAAATTCTTCATATGGATCCAAGTCCTCAAGTGGACCAAATTCCTCACGTGGATCAAATTCCTCAAAAGGATCAAAGTCCTCATATGATCATCATCGTGCTAACCCTTCTGTTTCGCAAGATAGAGCTAAGGGCTATGAATATGTGCATTATTCTTCAAATCATTATGTTCATAAGTCCTTGAAGAATTTCTCTGCTTATTCATATGATTACCATAACCCCTCTTATGTGAAACGAAGTGGACTGGCGTCCATGCCACCTTTCTCATATGGTGCTCGCAGAATGATGAATTTTTTGCCACCCCTCCAGATGTGGGTGGTGAAGAAAAAGAACTAATCTCTTATGCAGGGTCAGGTCTCCAGTCGTGCTCAAAACGACAGAAGAATTTGCTGGAGACCTGAACAGTGCCTGATAGGACGCAGGCTAATCATGATGAAATGAATCTTCATTTCTCACGTCCTCATTCTGATTATCTGTTCAAATTGCTTGATGAAATTGACCTGATGATATTGATGTCATATTCTTCACTGATGAAGTATATGAGTTTGTAAGCTGCACTAATTCATCTGCAAGATGATCAACCCAAAGCCAATGAGTGGGTCCACGATAGTGGATGTAGAAATCACATGACTGGTGACAAGAATCTATTGATGGATGCTCCCTTATCACCATCACATCTGAAGCATATCATCTTCGCTGACAAAGGCAAAAGTCAGGTATTGGGTCTAAGTAAGGTTGCGATCTCTAAGGACATACACATGGACAAAGTCATGCTTGTCGAGTCCTTAGGATACAACCTCATGTCTGTCTCAATGCTTTGTGATCTTGATATGGTTGTTGTCTTTGGCAAGTATCATTGTGTTGTGATCTTGGAAGCTGACAATTCCAAAGTCTTCGAAGGCTTTAGGAGAGGAGACTTGTACATTGTTGATTTCTCTACAGGACCATAGCATGCAGTGTGCTTACTTGCAAAAGCTTCAGAAGGTTGGCTATGGCATTGATGACTTGGTCATGCTGGCATGAGGAATCTGCATATGCTCGCAAAGAAGAAGCATGTCACTGGCATTGAGAATGTCAAATTCCTCAAGGATCACTTATGCGGAGCCTGTGAAGCTGGGAAGATGACAAAGGCCAAGCATCCAGCGAATACTATCATGACTACCACTCGACCATTTGAATTGCTTCACATGGATCTCTTTGGTCCTAATCATTATTCTGTTGTTACAAATGATGCATCTCTATATGGCTTTGTTATTGTTGATGA
This sequence comes from Triticum aestivum, assembly GCF_018294505.1. NCBI lineage: Eukaryota > Viridiplantae > Streptophyta > Magnoliopsida > Poales > Poaceae > Triticum > Triticum aestivum. Next base: position 398,831,078 of record NC_057810.1, read on the forward strand.
TTATTCTCGTTACACATGGGTACACATTGTCACTTACAAACATGAGGTGCAGGAAGTCTTCAAACGATTTTCCTCGAGGGCTTCAACCAACTTTGGTGTGAAGATAAAGCACATCAGGAGTGAAAAATGGAACTGAGTTCAAGAATTCCAGTCTTGATGACTATCTTGATGAACTTGGTATTACTCATGAGTTATCTGCTCCTTATACTCCTCAACAGAATGGCGTCGTGGAGCGCAAGAACAGAACTCTTGTTGAGATGGCTTGCACTATGCTTGATGAATACAAGACGCCTCGTCGTTTCTGGAGTGAGGCAATTGATACTGCATGCCACATCATCAACAGAGTATATCTTCACAAATTCTTCAAGAAGACTGCCTATGAACTTCTCACTGACAAGAAACCCAATGTAAGTTACTTCAAAGTCTTCGGTGCTAAATGTTCGATTAGAGATCCTCATCACAATTCTAAATTTGCACCAAAAGCACATGAGGGTTTCATGCTTGGTTACGGAAAGGACTTGCACACCTACAAAGTCTTCAACAATGTTCTTCACAAGGTTGTTGAAACTACGGGTGTGTGGTTCGATGAAACTAATGGCTCGCAAAGAGAGCACCTACCTTCTGTGATAGATGAACCAGCACCTGAGGATTCTATCAAGTTCAAAGCCACTGAGGATGTCATTCCTACTTAAGAATCTGTTGAAGAATTCATTCCAGAACGTGATGAACGTCCAGCTGGCGCACCTGAAGAAAATGGTGCTGAGGAAAATGCTCCTGAAGAAAATGTAGATAAAATTCCTCGAAGACAACCTGCTCATCCTCGTATTGCAAACGAAGTGCAAATCGAGAAGATCATCGATGAGATTGAAGCACCAGGTGCTCTCACACGCTCAAAAGCTTCACATTTATCTAACTTTTGTGGGCACTTTGCGTTTGTCTCTATCACAGAGCCCACCAAGGTAGATGAAGCATTTCTGGAGCCTGAGTGGATTCAAGCTATGCAGAAGAATTACATTAGTTCAAGCTCAACAACATCTGGGAACTGGTCAAACGTCCAGATCCTCGCAAGCACAACATTATTGGCACAAAGTGGATCTACCGTAACAAGCAAGATGAAAATGGCCTTGTGGTGAGGAATAAGGAACGGCTTGTAGCTCAAGGCTACACACAGGTTGAAGGAATTGACTTCGATGAAAATTTTGCACCTGTTGCTAGACTTGAGGCTATTTGCATATTACTTTCTTATGCTAACCATCATGATATTATCTTACAACAAATGGATGTGAAAAGTGCATTCCTCAATGGTAAGCTTGAGGAAGAAGTATATGTTGCTCAACCCCTAGGTTTTGAAGATCCAAAGAATCCCGACAAAGTCTTCAGGCTCAACAAGGCCCTGTATGGCCTCAAGCAAGCCCCTCGGGCGTGGTATGATACTTTGAAGGAATTCCTCATGAAGAAAGGCTTCAAACCCAGTTCACTCTACCCAACTCTTTTCACTAAGTCTTATGATGGTGAATTGTTTGTGTGCCAAATATATGTTGATGATATCATTTTCGGCTGTACTGACCAACGATATAGTGATGAATTTGCCTATATGATGAGTGAAGAATATCAAATGTCTATGATAGGAGAGTTGAAATTCTTTTTAGGTCTTCAAATTCATCAACAGCGCAATGGAATATTCATATCTCAGGAGAAATACCTCAAGGACGTATTGAGGAAATTCGGCATGCAAGATTGCAAAGGGGTCAAAATTCCAATGCCCACAAATGGCCATCTATGCACTGATGAAAATGGTAAAGACTTTGATCAAAAGGTATACCGCTCCATGATTGGTTCTTTATTGTACCTATGTGCATCTAGGCCGGATATTATGCTTAGTGTTTGCATGTGTGCCCGATTTCAAGCTACACCGAAGAAATCACACCATAAGGCTGTGAAGCATATTCTTCGATACTTAGCTCACACAGCAACACTTGGATTATGGTATCCCAAGGGCTCCACTTTTGATCTCATTGGATAAATAGACTCTGACTATGCTGGCGATCGCGTGGACCGCAAGTCAACATCTGGTACATGTCATTTCCTCGGACGATCTTTGGTCTGTTGGTCCTCAAAGAAATAGAACTACGTATCCCTCTCCACTGCAAAGGCTAAGTACATTGCTACTGGATCATGCTGTGCTCAACTACTATGGATGAAGCAAACACTCAAGGACTATGGCATCAACGTGAAGAATGTGCCTATCTACTGTGACAATGAGAGTGCCATCAAGATTGCTCATAACCCAGTTCAGCACTCGAAGACCAAGCACATCGAGATTCGTCATCATTTTCTTTGTGATCATGTGTTGAAGGGCGACATCTCCATCGACCACGTCAGCACTGAAGATCAGCTGGCCGATATCTTCACTAAGCCCTTGGATGAGAAGAGATTTAGCAAGTGGCGGTGTGAGCTAAATATCCTAGAGTCCTCAAATGTTCTCTGAAATGGACACACCTCCTAACACTTATGCTCACTTGATGACTTAGATGCGCAACACACAAAGTAACGTTTTTCTTCAATCAATGAAGACTAACCCTCTAAGTGTGAAGAAATTAATGAAGAAATTGATTCTCAGAGCCCTACGACAATTGTACACGGTGTCTGAAATCAGCTTTCTTATATGGTGGGTTACGCCACCAACCAAAGTTGAAAATCTTCAATATGAGTTTTTCTTCATTTTTCAAATTCTTCAACTTTGCATTGTCTTCACTCTTTCCGATGTTGTTCTTCATTTGACTATATATATATATATATGAGAATTTAATGTCCTCTACAGCATTCACTTATTGTTATTTCTTCAAGTTGATTTCTTCTGCTAAGTGAATGTGATCGGACCCTTCACCCTCTATGCTAAACTCAACCCACTCTATTCACAAATTCCTCATATGCGTTCTATTTGAAACTCGTTCAAATTCTTCACTGTGTCCTTGACAGCTGAAGAAATTGTGAACGGAACTTTTAACTTATCTTATCTGAATTATCCGCTTTGCCGCTCAAACCGTTCCGCTTCTCACGACAATACTTATCTATTCACCCACAATCCTACACGATCGCCACCTCTTAGTATGTGGGTGACACATGTCAAGCGAATGGGAAGGGGCTAGGGGCATGTTCGTCCGATTTCCTCGGTTGAACAGTTTTTCACTCCCTCTATAAATACCCCTGTCTCTTCCTCACTTAATTTTCACCCTGCTCGTGCTCTCTCCCGCTCGAGCTTCCCAAAACCCTAGCGTCGTCGCTACTTCATCGTCGCTAGTGAGGAAGAGCTTCACTTCCTCGACCTCGTCGCCGTCGTACTCACGCCGGTTGTGGATTTCTTCACTCTGCCGCCGCCGTAGCCGTCTTCCTCTGCCAAGTTAGGGCGTGGAAGATCTGACCTGACGAACTTCACATCTGTTCTTCCCAGTTCGTCGTGTTCTTCACTTTGGGTAATTAAAAGTTACTTTTACTGCTCGCTTTGATTCTCAAGCTTTCCTGAAAATCTTGAAAGGTGTTTATTCTTCAAATCTTCACACACATGAACACCTCACACGTCATCTGCTCTTGATTCGTTTCTCTAAGCAATGATTTTCTTCAAGATTCCTCAATTGTGTGGATTCTCAATCTATACAACTCTGGAACCTAAGACAAGGAACGCTTAGTGAAATTCCTCAAGACTCATCTGGTCAAATTCCTCAAAACCTATTCTTTTTGAAAAACCTTCTGAGAACGCATATGACCACTCCAAATTCCTCGCAACTATACTCTGTTCACAGGTACAAATGTTCGCTGTTGAATCACTAGGTTCTCATCAACTTAACTCATTTGCAGCGTTCCTCGAAGAAAAGTTGCATACCTCTTCAGAAACTTCAGTTGTTCATATTCCTCAGCTGAAGAAAATGGGTGACAAAAGGCCACAGAAGGGAGGAAAGAGGCCTGAGGTCAATACCGCGTTTGAAATCCCTGAGGACATATACAAGGACTACTGCACTCCTGATGAAGCCAAATTCGGCAAAGAGGATAAGAATCAGCACAAGGTGCGCATACAAAGGATAGAGAGGAGATGGGCACGAGAATGGAGGGAGTACAGATATGTCACTCCCAAGTATATGAAGAAATTCACACTCAACCCTCCATGCCCAAGACCTCCATTGGCACCAAGCCAGTTGGCAGATCCCACCAGCCTCAAGCGCGGTGAGGATTATCCTCATGAATGGGCAAAGCACCAAGCCAAACTGGCTAAGCAAGCAAAAGAAGAAGTGAAGAAATTCAACGCAGACTCTGCTGCTGCTGCTGCTTCTGCTGAGGCCTCTGCTACTCAGCCAAAGAAGGCAATGCACAAGAAGCCTGCACATAAGTCCAGTGCTTCACCTTCAATGCCCTCACAGACAAGCTCCTCTGTTATGCCATCAAGGCCAGATTCCTCAAGGCCCTCATGGCAAATTCCTCAGACTGCTCCTTCAAATTCCTCAGCTCCTCCGTCAAAGTCTTCAGCCGCTCCGACAAAATCCTCGGCACCTGTGCATCTCGCCACGTGCCAAAGGACTCAAGGCTTCTCTATTGCCTCAGGAGCATCTGCAAGCTCCTCAACTGCTCGTACTTCCTCAGCTGGTCCCTCTTTGCTGAAGAAAAAGGCCACTGCTGGACGAGGCACTCGACCAAGTCCTCACAAGAAGCAGGTCGCCTTCCACGTACCCTCTAATGATGATGAGGCTGATGATGAAGAACTTGCAGAAATCATCAGAGAGAGGCAAGCCAGGGCCGCTAGAGCCAAAGGCAGCAATGTGCCGCTGATGCTGGATCCAAAGTTGATCCTCGACTACATTGACCTGTGGCACAAGGATCCTAACACGCCTTTGCCGGAGATGAACCTCACTCCTGTTCAAAGTCATGTTCTTACTGCCTTCATTGAGGAAGAAAAATGGAAATTTGAACAAGGCAGAAGTTTGAAGAAAGCGCAGTGCAAGAAACAGCGCTACCTCAAGGACAATGTCCTCACTCTCACTCCTGATCAGCTCCTTGCCTTGCAAGTTGAAATCAAATAGCTGAGTGATGAATTTGATCGCTACCATGCTGATTGGAAGGGCGCCAAGGTGCGTTTCATCAATCTGACGAAGAAATTCACTTCAAGTGTTGCTCCACCTATGCACGTTGAAGTTACTCAGGCTGAGGCATCTGCTTAGCCTACTGAAGAACATGCCAGCACCGGTGATGACAATCAGGCTGCTGAAGAAAATGAGAGTGCCAGGGCTGATGACTCCATTCCAGCCGCTAATGATATTGCCAGGGCATCCACTAGTGATGCGCGTGAGGAAAGTGAACAAATCAGGACAACTGCATCAGTTGTGCCTGAGGAAAATGAACCAAAGTCCTCTGCACCTCCTGCGCCTACACCAACTCCATTCCTTCCATCTGCATCATATGCAAACAAGACCAAGGCTGCAGAACATGCAGCTGTGAAGAAAAGGAAGGCATCAACTTCTTTAAATTCTTCAGCTCCGAAGAAGATGAAGACTCTGATCAGTTCAATTGACAATCCAATTGATGTCGTTCCAGTCTCATCAATGCCATCAAAGGACTTTGTTCCATTTGGTGAAGACTGTGTGATTCCTGATGAATCTGATGAAGAAACTCCTTCTGCTGCTTCGTCAGAGCAGTTGGACGAAGAAATTGAAATGGACAAGATCCGTTCAACCCCAGTCATTTCCTCACCTATGCCTCAGTTTACTGCTGAAGAGGCAGGTGTTGAAGAAATTGAAGATGAGGATGTGGACATTGGGTGTACCACTCCTGTGCTCAATGATGAATTTTGGGACAGTCAACATCCAAACTCTCCAATGTTCACTCCACTCCAAGCTATTCCTCAGTCCCTTGCTTCCACTGAAGTGCAAATGGGATCTGAAGAACCTCATGCAACCCCAAGTGTTCATGAAGAAATTCCAGCCACTAGTGCTGAAGAAATTGTCAATGAAGAATTGACGACCCAGGTTGAAGCTGCAGAAGACCCTGAAATTCCTCAGCCTGAGGAACCTAAGATTGCGATTCCTGAAGTGGTGATACAATTGACTAACACTCCTCAGCCCAAGCCAAAGGATCCTTTCTCCAAGAAGCAAAAACTCAAGGTTGATGATTTCTTCGGCGAGCACATATTCTTCACGGAATTCAACCCCTATGACAATGCTCGTCTTAGAAGGAAGCGTTTCTGGACTGCCAGCCAGGCCAATTTCTATTCCTCAGTGCTCTTCAACAAGGACAAAGTCTTCGATCATGAGCATATTCCTCATGTGGACATGGAATCCATGCCTTGCTTCTCTCAAGTCCTCAGCATGATTCATGATGTTGGCTTGCTCAGTTTCTGCTCTGACATAGTTGATTGGAACGAAGAGCTTATTCTTCAGTTCTACGCAACTTTGCATATCACAGGCGATGCTGCTAACGTCAACTCGTGGGTGTTGGACTGGATGACTGAAAACACTCATTACAAGGCACCAGCCTCTGGATTGCTTCATGCCTTACCAATCAGTCCTCCACCTGACGGTGCTCGTCGTCTGTATGATGAGCCTGAACTCACTGATCACTATATGCAAGTGCTCATGAAGCCGCTGAAGCCAGGTCAAGCTCCATGGCCCAAATTCCTCGTGAAGGAATTACTCTATGTGCCAAGAACAATCTACCGCATTCTGATGAAGACCATGAGTCCCATCAAAGGCCATGACTCATCCGATGAAGAAATTATCGGAATGATGAAGAATATGCTTTTCAACATCATGCATGGCATTCCCATAAATTATCATGATTTCTTCATGAGGACTCTGGCGAATCTTGCACTTTCTCCATTTGAGCTGAAGCCTTACGCGCCATGGATCATGAGATTCCTCAGAAAAAGGTCTTCACTCAACTACAAGGCTGATTTTCAGAATCACCTCAGCTACTTGCCCCCTATTGAAGTCCTCAAGCGGACAATTTCCTCATCTAATGAGAAGGGCAAGTCACCAGCCGTGATCGATGAAGGCATTCGTCCATTGGATGATCAGTTCCGCAAAGCTGCATCTTACTCCACCAATGATGACTCTGCCACTCATGATACTGCTGCCAATGCTACCAAGACAAGTCCTCAAGCTACTGCTCCTCGTGTACTGACTGATCGTGAACTGTTGATAAGTCTTCATCAGAAGGTGGATTGAAACCACAAGTGCGTTAAGCGTCAGTTTGGATCTATTCTTCACAACATGACTTCTACACATAATGCAGTGAAGAAAAACCACTACTACCTCCATGAAGTGTTTGATCACCTGGGCTATTCTGTCACATCTCTATGGTGAAGAAGATCTGAAGCAAATGGGCTTCAAGGAAGACTTTGACTGGTCTGCACCTCCATCGAAGAGATTCAAGAAAGTCAAGGTTCCTTCCTTGGTGGCCAGCTCATATTCTTCATCACGCGCCACGAACGAGCATGAAGACTTGGACGACACTGCAGCAGGCCCTACAACAACTCAAGACCCTGGCAACGCTGGCGCTCCTCCATCTTCATGATATTCTTCAGGGGCGTTAGTCCTCAGTTTCAACCCTTTTGGTCATTCAATGACAAAGGGGGAGAAATTTGAGTTATTCTTCAAGCGGGTCTATCTTATATGGGCGTTTTTTTGCTAAGTTACAACTCTGGTTCTTCTGATGACTTTGCTGGATCGAGTTGTAATCTTAAACTCTATAGAGACCTGATACTTTTGTTGTGTTCTTCTGCATGCTTATTCCTTATTAATGTTAATGCACGTATGCAGAATTACATCAGTCACCATATTTCATCATGCATTTAAAATTCTTCATATTATATATCAAATGCGTGCATGATTTACAAGATATAGGGGGAGATCTCCATGATTATACTCTTCAAGTGTGCATTGCTTCAAAAGCAAATTCCTCACTATGCACATCTTCAGGGGGAGTTCTTCTATATCTTGCAATCAAATTCCTCAACATCAGTATTCACACTTCATATGTTTATCCCCGTTGAAAACTTAACCTATATTGTCATCAATCACCAAAAAGGGGGAGATTGTAAGTGCATCTAGTGCTTCTTAGTGATTTTGGTGTATTGAAGACTTATAGGTTAAGGGACTAATGCGTTTGTGAAGTGTACACAGGACTATAAGTCTATGAGGAGTTTGATATTTACAAATAAAGTCGACCCCTAAAAATGAAGTTCTTCAACTGAAGACTTTGGATTTCTGAAGACTTTCTGAAGACTTTGAAAGTGAAGAAATTGGTGTGACCTTGAAGACTTAGCAATCATTCGAGGAACATGAAATGTGAAGAATTTTGTTTTTGTAGTTTCGTTTTCTCTTTCTTGAATCATAGGAAACACCGTACTGTTAAAGGGGGTTGAGGAAATACTAAGGAAAGATTTCCATGTGATGCTCACCTCAAAATCCTACACCTACCAATCCCTTCGAGTGAAGCCATTGGAAATCTCATACAGTTCAGTCATATTCTTCAGTGATAGAGATTAAGTTCTTCTGGTCTCTGAGGAATTTGTTCTGACTGAGGAGTTAGGAATTCACCAGTGTGAATTGCCTACACAGTGAGGATCATGATAGCCCTGAGGATTTTGATAGTAAAAATTCCGACCGTTGTTGTGCTATGCGCCAGCGGTTCCAAAATATCTACCCACCTAACGGTCATATCAGACAAGGGCATTTATGTCTTATCATGTCGGGCTGCTCCCTAGGCTATAAATAGCCGCCCCCTTCAACCACTAGCTGGTTGGCTTCTCCGAGAGAAACTGACACTTGTCAATTGAGAGCATCCCATCCTCCGAGGACTTTGAGCGAAAATCATCAAGTGAGGAAAACCCAAAACCCAACACCTACAAACCCAAAGTGATTGAGCATCACTGAAGAGATTGATCCTGCGTGGATCCTACGCTTGTTTCCTTTGAAGACTGTGCTTCTTCCAAACGGTTAGGCGTCAAGGTCTAGAGCATCCAAGAGGAATTGTGGATCGCCGAGTGACCGAGTTTGTGAAGGTTCGGAAGTCACCTGAAGACTTACCACGAGTGATTGGGCGAGGTCTGTGTGACCTTAGCTCAAGGAGAATACGGTGAGGACTGTGTGTCCGGGACTGGGTGTCCTCGAGTTTAAATACTCAGCTGCTCCAACCAGATGTACAATTGAGACAGCAGTTGGAACTGGTCTACCAAATCATTGTCTTCACCAAGCTTATTGGTTATATTTCCTCAACTCTTTCATTTCCTCATGTCTGTTGTTGAGTGCCTGTTCATATATGTTTGAAGACTTTGACTGAAGACTTTCTCAATTTCCTCAGATCAATTTCTTCAGTCTGTCCATCTTCTTTCTAGTGTTATCCTGTGTTTACGCTCTCTGTACTCTGTGCTTGTCTTCATTTCATCATGATGACTATGCTTGTGTTCTGTTATGTTTACTTCTGAGTACTTATTCCGCTGCAAGTAGTTCTTCATTTAGGAATTTCCTCACCAGCAAATTCCTCAGTGAAGAATTCATAAAAATCGCCTATTCACCCCCCCTAGTCGGTATAACGCACTTTCAATGTCAACAATAAAACTTTATGATAACCTACATCCGAGTGGATATATATATCTGGATCTTTCCCCAACATATAGTGCTTGCCAAAAAGAAAAAGTGTAAAAAGAAAAGGTGAGGTTCACCAGGACTCTTGTATAAGGGTAGAAGGTAAAATTAAAATATATGCCCTTTGCAGAGGGAAGCAGAGGTTGCCATGCGCTTTTATGGTAGGATGCACAAAATCTTAGTGAAAAAGAACTTCACTTTATATTGCCACTTGTGATAAAGAACTTTATTATACAGTCCATCGCTTTTATTTCTTCCATATCACAAGTTCATATAAAACTTATTTTCTTTACACTAATTAAAAGATCATACATATTTAAAGAGAAATTTTTATTGCTTGCACCGATGACAACTTACTTGAAGGATCTTACTCAATCCATATGTAGGTATGGTGGACTCTCATGGCAAAACTGGTTTCAGGGATGTTTGGATGCAAAATTAGTATCTCTACTTGGTGCAAAAAAATTGGCTAGCATAGGATGAAATCAACCTCAACATGTTGGAGGATCCATGACAATATAACTTCTATTCGGATATAAGAAAACATAACCCATTATGTTGTCTTCCTTGTCCAACATCAACCTTTTGACATGTAATATTTTAATGAGTGCTCGCAATCACAAAAGGTGTCCAAGATTATATATTTATAAGTGAAACCTCTCTTTCTTTATTACTTCCTATTAATTGCAACAATGACCAAAACTATGTTTGTCAACTCCCAACAAATTTTATTCATCATACATCTTATATGCGAAGTCATCACTCTCCATAAGATCATTATATAATCTATTTACTTCTTTTATTCTCTTTTTCTTTTTCCTGACATCATAGCAAGAAAGAAAAGCCCTCCACTCAACACTACTCTTTATTATATAGCTCACTGACTCGATTACATAGATGGATCACAAAGGAAAACTGAAAGACTAAATCATACTAAAGACTTTTATTCTACTAGATGAAGATGTAACCAAAAGGATTGAACTAAGTAAAAAAATAAAGGTAAAGGTGTGATGGCGATACGATACCGGGGCACCTCCCCCAAGCTTGGCACAAGCCAAGAGGAGTGCCCATACCCATGTACTCACTTGTCCTTCTTAGGAGGTGATGGTGGTGTTGATGATGTTGTGATTTTGTCCTCCATCTTCCAAGGCATAGGTTCACAATCATAAAAAGATGAACGAGTCTCTGGAATCCTCAAATCTGCAGCCAAACTCATCCTATTAAATTTGTATTCATACTCACAGTTTTGGTTTTGCAGGTAATATATTTGGGCTTGGAGATGCTAAATTTTCTCGTGGAGCTTGAAGATGGCATCCTCGATGTTCTTGGCGTCCAGCTTGTGGTCATGAGTAAATTCCATGATCATGGAGTGATTGGCATTGAGTCTGCGTTCCACCATCCCTTGGCACTTGAAGACTTGTTGCTCCATTGCTTCAAGCCTTGTCTCCACGCTTCCGGTCCTCTTTGGTCCTTCAACATCGCGGATGTGCAGCACCCCCTCACGCATCTCAATGGTTTCAGGGTGTTGTAGCACCTCCGTGAAATAGGGGTTGAAAACCTTCTCAAAGAACTTGTCCTTCGGAGCACTTGGGGACGTCATAGCAATCTAGATCTAGCATAAAAACAGCTCAAAACAAGAACAGAGAATTTTAATGTGGTAAGGTGGTCAAAACCTTCGGGAGATTATATAATGAATTTTTACTGGCCAAAAGGAATGTACTACAAGAAAACAGAGTCTGGAGGATACACGAGGTGGCCACAAGCCTGGGAGGTGCGCCCAGGGGGGTAGGGCGTGCCCCTAGGGCTTGTCGCCTCCTCGTGCACTTTTTGGACTACTTTTTATTTTCCTAATTTTTAAAATATTCCAAAATGGAGTGAAATTGCCAATGGGGAAGTTTTAGTGTTTGTTTACTTACCATACCACATACCTATTCCTTTTCGGGGGTCTGGAGCATTCTGGTAGGTCTCCTTTTGTATCCTTTTGTCATGCCACTTTTAACTTTTTCTTTAAATATCCTTGCATTTTCAAAGGTTGGGTTCTCCATTCTTCAAGTGAGCTAATGTCAAATAACCTCTTCACATCGGCAAGTTTGAAATCATAGTTGAGCTCTTTAATTTCCCAATAAGCTTTATGTTCTAGTTCAAGAGGTAAGTGACATGCTTTTCCATAAACCATTTTATATGGAGACATACCCATAGGGTTTTTATAAGCAGTACTATAAGCCCATAATGCATGATCAAGTTTCTTAGACCAATTCTTTCTACATCTATTAACAGCCTTTTGCAAGATCAATTTTATTTCTCTATTACTCAATTCTATTTGACCAATAGAGTGAGGATGATATGGAGATGCAAGTCTATGGTTGACATCATATTTAGCAAGCAATTTACGAAAAGCACCATGAATAAAATGTGAACCACCATCAATCATTAAATATCTAGGGACTGCAAACCTTGCGAAAATAACTTCTTTAAGCATTTTAATAGAAGTGTTATGTTCAGCACTACTGGTTGGAATAGCTTCTACCCACTTAGTAATGTAATCAACAGCAACTAAAATATGTGTATACCCATTAGAGGATGGAAAAGGTCCCATATAATCAAATCCCCAAACATCAAATGGTTCAATAACAAGTGAATATTTCATAGGCATTTCCTGACGTCTACTAATATTACCAATTCTTTGACATTCATCACAAGACAAGACAAGACAAACTTACGAGCATCCTTGAAGAGAGTAGGCCAATAAAAACCAGATTGTAATACCTTGCGTGTTGTTCTATCTCCACCATGGTATCCTCCGTAGGCCTTAGAGTGACACTTGCGTAGGATTTGTTCATGTTCATGCTTAGGTACACAACGTCTAATTACACCATCTACTCCTTTATAAAGGTGTGGGTCATCCCAGAAGTAATGCCTTAAATCATAGGAAAACTTTTTCTTTTGCCGGTATGTGAAACTACGTGGAATAAATTTAGCAACATTGTAATTAGCATAATAAGCATACCATGGAGCACTATGAGAAGCATTTATGACAGCTAATAGTTCATTAGGAAAGCTATCATCCATAGGTATTGGGCCATCAAGAACATTTTCTAACCTAGACAAGTTGTCTACAACGGGGTTCTCATCTCCCTTTATATCAATAATACGCAAATCAAATTCATGTAGCAAGAGAACCCATCTAATAAGTCTAGGTTTAGCATCTTTCTTTTCCATAAAATATTTAATAGCAGCAATATCGGTGTGAACAGTTACTTTGGAATCAACGATATAAGATCAGAACTTATCACAAGGAAACACAACCGCTAAAAATTATTTTTCAATAGTAGCATAATTTCTTTGAGCACTATCTAGAGTTTTACTAGCATAATGTATAACATTTAACTTCTTATCAACTCTTTGTCCTAGAGTAACACCAACAACATAATCACTAGCATCACACATAATTTCAAAGGGTGGTTTCCCATCAGGTGGTTGAACAATAGGTGCAGAAATCAAGGCTTTCTTAATTATTTCAAATGCTTCTACACAATCATCATCAAAAACAAATGGACATCTTTTTGCAAAAGATTTGTGAGACGCCTAAATTTTTTAGAGAAGTCTTTAATAAACCTCCTACAGAAACCAGCATGACCAAGGAAACTTCTTATACCTTTGACATTTTTAGAACACGGCATCTTTTCAATAGCATCAACTTTAGCATTATCAACTTCAATACCTCTTTCGGATATTTTATGACCCAAGATAATATCTTCATTAACCATAAAGTGGCACTTCTCCCAATTCAAGACAAGATTAGTTTATTCACATCTCTGCAAAACTTTATCAAGGTTGCTTAAGCAATCATCAAAAGAAGTTCCATAAAAAGAGAAATCATGCATGAAAACCTCAACAATATTTTCACAAAAGTCAAAGAATATAGCAGTCATACATCTTTGAAAGGTAGCACGTGCATTGCATAAACCAAAGCATACACCTATAAGCAAAGGTACTGAAAGGGCAAGTAAAAGTAGTTCTTTCTTGATCCTCTTGTGACACAAGTATTTGAGAAAAAACAGAATAAACATCTAAAAAGCAAATGTGTGTATGTTTGGATAGTGTTTCTAGAATTTGATCAATAAAAGGTAGAGGTAATGATCTTTCCTAGTAGCTTTGCTTAATTTTCTAAAATAAATTACCATTCTATAACATGTGACAATTCGTTGTGGAATCAATTCATTCTTATCATTAGGAACAACAGTAATACCTCCCTTCTTAGGGACACAATGAACGGGACTTACCCATCTACTATCAGCGACAGGATAGATTATACCTGCTTCCAGGAGCTTTAATATTTCATTTCTTACCACTTCCTTCATCTTAGGATTTAACCGTCGAGGGTGATCAACAACTGGTTTAGCATCAGGTTCAATATTAATTTTGTGTTTACAAAGAGTGGGACTAATGACATTAAGATCATCCAGACTATATCCAATAGCTGCACGGTACTTATTCAGAGTTTTCAATAATTTTATTTCTTCATGCTCTGAAAGGTTAGCACTAATAATAACAGGATATATCTTTTTCTCATCAAGATAAGCATATTCGGAGTATCAGGTAATTGTTTAAGATCAAACACAGGATCACTCTTGGGTGGTAGAGGATCTCCAAGAGTTTCAACAGGCAAATTGTGTTTCAAAACAGGCATCTGTTTAAATAAAGTCTCATCTAATTCCTTTCTTTCATTCATAAACATATCATTTTCATGGTCTAGCAAATACTATTCAAAAGGATCAGTAGGAGGCGTAGCAATAGAAGCAAGACCAATAATTTCATCTTTACTAGGAAATTCTTTATCATGGGGTTGTCTACAAAATTTGGAGAAATTAAACTCATGAGACACATCCCCAAAACTTACATAACAGTTTCTTTCTCGCAGTCTATCTTAGCATTGACCATGTTCAAGAAAGGTCTACCAAATATAAAAATCATCTTGTGGGGAACCAACAAAAAGAAAATCAGTAGGGTATTTTATTTTTCCCACATAAGACTTCAACATCTCTCACAATCCCAATTGGTGATATAGTATCTCTATTGCCAATCTTAATAGTAACATCAATATCTTCTATTTCAGCAGGTGCGATATCATTCATAATTTCTTGGTAGAGAGTAAAGGGAATTGCTCTCACACTAGCCCCCAAATCACATAAGCCATGGTAACAATGATCTCCTATCTTAGCAGAAACAACAGGCATGCCAACAACAGGTCTATGTTTATCTTTATCATCGGGTTTTGGCAATTCTAGCAGCTTCATCACAGAAATAAATAACATGCCCATCAATATTATCGACCAAGAGATCTTTAAACATAGAAATACTAGGTTCAACTTTAATTTGTTCAGGGGGTGTAGGTGTTCTACTATAACTCTTATGAACCATAGCTGAAGCTTTAGCATGTTCCTTTACTCTAATAGGGAAAGGTAGTATCTCAATATAAGCAATCGGATCAACATTATAAGTAATAGTTTCCTCTTCAGCTTTAATAGGCTCCACTATTTTTACTTCAATGTGAGGATTATATTTAAACCACTTCTCCTTAGGGAGATCAATATGAGTAGCAAGTGATTCATAGAAAGAATCTAGTACCTCAAAGTCAAGTCCATATTTAGTGCTAAATTCACGAAAAGCATTAGCATCCATAAAATATTTAACACAATCAAACTTAAGGTTTATACCTGACTCCTTACCTTCGTCGAGTTCCCAATCTTTAGAGTTGGGTTTAATTATTTCTAATAAATCCTATTTGAATTCAATAGTCTTCTTCATAAAAGAACCAGTACAAGAAGTATCAAGCATGGATTGATCATTACGAGAAAGCCGAGCATAAAGTTCTAAATAATTATTTCTCTTGAGAGCTAATGATTGGGGCATGAATATAACATTGATTTAAGTCTCCCCCAATCTTGAGCGATACTTTCTCCTTCACGAGGCCAAAAACTGTATATATAATTCCGATCACGATGAACCAGATGCATAGGATAAAACTTCTGATGAAATTTCAATTCCAATCGGTTGTAGTTCCAAGTCCCGATATCATCGAATAGCCTATACCATGTCAATGCATTCTCCTTCAAAGATAAAGGGAAGACCTTCTTCTTGACTTCATCCTCGGGAAAACATGCAAGCTTGAATAATCCACAAACTTCATCCACATAGATTACATGCATACCAGGATGTAATGTTCCATCTCCTGCATAAGGATTAGCTAGCAGCTTCTCCATCATACCCGAAGGAATTTTATAATAAATATTTTTAGTAGGTTCAGTAGATTGAGGGGAAATTTCTTGCTCTATCGGTCGGGTGAAGATACCCCGAACAAGCCCCTCAAAGGATTATTTTCCATAGTGACGAGTGATAGTAAGTTTCAGCATGTAATATAAATGTTTCCTTACCAAAGGCTCTTCACTCCCCGGCAATGGTGCCAGAAAAGAGTCTTGATAACCCACAAGTATAGGGGATCTATCTAGTCCTTTCGATAAGTAAGAGTGTCGAACCCAATGAGGAACAGAAGGAAATGACAAGTGGTTTTCAGCAAGGTATTCTCTGCAAGCACTAAAATTATCGGTAATAGATAGTTTTGTGATAAGATAATCCGTAACGAGTAACAAGTAACAAGTGTAAAAAAAGGTGCAGCAAGGTGGCCCAATCCTTTTGTAGCAAAGTACAAGCCTGGACAAACTCTTATATAAAGCAAAGTGCTCCCGAGGACACATGGGAACTATTTTCAAGTTAGTTTTCATCATGCTCATATGATTCGCATTCATTACTTTGATAATTTGATATGTGGGTGGACCGGTGCTTGGGTGATGTCCTTACTTGGGCAAGCCTCACACTTATGATTAACCCCTCTCGTAAGCATCCGTAACTACGAAAGAAGACTTAAGATAAATCTAACCATAGCATGAAACATGTGGATCCAAATCAGCCCCTTGTGAAGCAACGCATAAACTAGGGTTTAAGTATCTGTCACTCTAGCAAACCATCATCTACTTATTACTTCCAATGCCTTCCCCTAGGCCCAAATCATGGTGAAGTGTCATGCAGTCGACGTTCACAACCACTAGAGGAAAGACAACATACATATCATCAAAATATCGAACGAATACCAAATTCACATGATTACTTATAACAAGACTTCTCCCATGTTCTCAGGAACAAACATAACTACTCACAAAGCATATTCATGTTCATAACCAGAGGGGTATTAAATATCATTAAGGATCTGAACATATGATCTTCCACCAAATAAACCAACTAGCATCAACTACAAGGAGTAATCAACACTACTAGCAACCCAAAGGTACCAATCAGAGGTGTTGAGACAAAGATCGGATACAAGATATGAACTAGGGTTTGAGAGGAGATGGTGCTGGTGAAGATGTTGTTGGAGATTGACCCCCTCTCAATGAGAGGATCGTTGGTGATGACGAAGGCTTCGATTTCCCCCTCTCGGAGGGAGGTTTCCCTGGCAGAACAGCTCCGCCGGAACCCTAGATTGCTTCTACCCAGGTTCTGCCTCGAGACGGTGGCGCTTCATCCCGAAAACCTTTCTTTTGATTGTTTTTTCCAGATCAAAAGACACCATATCGCAGAAGATGGGCACCAGACACCTGCCAGGGGGCCCACACGACCTGGGGGGTCGCCCAGGGATGTAGGGCGCGCCCCAAGGCTTGTGCCCAGCTGGTGAGTCCCCTCTGTTATTTTCTTCGCCCAATATTTCTTATATATTCCAAAATAATTCTTCATAAATTTTTAGGACTTTTGGAGTTGTGTAGAATAGGTCCCTCAGATTTGCTCCTTTCTGGTCTAGAATTCTAGCTGTCGGCATTTTCCCTCTTCATGTAAACCTTGTAGAATAAGAGAGAGAAAGCATAAATATCATACCATACTGGACGTATCAGCGACAAAGATAAGTCCTTCTGCTCATGATGCAATAAATATCAATATAAAATCATGATGCAAAATGGACGTATCAGCGACAGAGATAAGTCCTGCTGCTCGTGAGCGGCATGGTCGGTGGCGATGTTGGCCGCGGCAGAGGTGGAGTGGCGGCGGCCGGCGCGACCCGCTGGCTATGTTTGGGCGAGGCGAGCTATGCGGCACTCAGCACGGACACGACGAGTGTTGGCCATGGGAACGGTGGAGCGGGGATAGAGTGGAATAGAGGAGCTTCGGCACACCCCTACCTGGCGCGCCAAATGTCGGAATCAGGGCTCCGGGGACCAAAGGAAAGGTTCGAACTCTGGGTTGTGCTCATAGAACTCCGCTAGGCTCCGGCCTGCTGCCCAATCACCTCACGACGATTCTCCAGCGTGCTCGAGCGAAAGGAAAGTAATAAAACGACACCGAAATTTACCCAGGTTTAGGCCACCTTACGGTGTAAGACCCTACTCCTGCTTAGTATCGATTGCCTCGCGAAGGAGGATGAGTATGAGTGTACAGGGACGATGAACTGCCTCGGGAGGCACTAGTCCAGTCTCAGGGATCCTAGGACTCGATCCTCTCTAAGTTGAAGACTAGCCTATACTTATACTGGCCTTGGTCCTCTTCCCCCGAAAACTCTCAGCGGGAAGGGATGCCACAACGACCAATTTTGAAGGGGGACAGGAGTACATCCTATCCTGACTAAAGGTGGTCTTCGCCTGCCAAAGCTTCCTGGCATGATGCGGTGGTGGGATTAGTGCTGACCTCCATCCTAGCAAGCCCGCTATCCTGGCCTTCTTGCACCAGAGTGGCAACCTTTGGGGATTGCTCCGGGAACCCGTGTGTCGTCCTTGCCTCCTTAGCACAAAAGAGTAAAGCATCCTTATCTGCACCCATTGGCGCCCTTCTGGCATCCCTCATCGTGGTTCGCATCACCCACGTGCAGCACGAGGTAGGCTCGGCGAGCCTAGAGATATCCACCCAACGAGGAGCCTCGGGAGGCCGCGCTGCATGAGTCCCTCGGGAGCTCTTGACGACCCTTGTTGACGCTCGCCTCGCGAGGTGGGGGCCCTCGCGAGGGTCTTGCTCGTGAAGCCCTAAAGATGGGCCACCGGGCCTTCCCATGTGTCGGGCCTCGGGCCGCACGCAGATAGGACTGGGTACCCCCAGTCTCACAGGCCTGATAGTGCATGCAACAAATTCCCTTGGTAGTTGGGCTTAGAAGTTTGACCGTCATATAGAAAAAAACTAATGTATGTCTGCTTTGTGCTCTCACACGAGAGGACATATTCCATACTTTTTGTAGGTGCCCACATGCGATGGATCTTTGGCAACCTGGCCCAGATGGCTCCAACACCTCATTGCGGACCTGAATGATGGTCATCATTTGATAATCCTGATGCTGATGTGGAGATGCTTGTATTTGAGGAATGAAATAAATGTTCAAAAAATGTGAGGAATGAAATTTAGATACATTACAATCGAGCACCTTTTAGCCCTCCCAAGGCATCAGCGTTGGCAGTCGCCTGATCATCAGTTTTCGGAGTTTCTAGCCGTCCGAATAGCTTAGAATCACACCTAAGATCGCTTCATTTGCTGCTAACGCGCGCTTACGCTGCTGGGCCGCTGCTCTGGTGACTTTTTTCGACTTCTGGGATTGAATTGGGCTTAATGGGCTGTACGAGCCCCCCATCCGTGCAGCAGTGTCTCTCTCTCTCTCTCTCTCTCTCTCTCTCTCTCTTTGTGTGTGTGTGTTCCTATTCCTCCCTTTGTTCTCCGAGATCCCCTAGTTCTCTTCCTCTAAACCAAATTGTGTATCTGGGATTGATACTCAGTCAGTGTTTCATCTTGTTTCTCCTGTCGGATGTTGATTGGCAAGCCATGGAAGTTTTCTGCTGTGACTTCGGTTGAGGTGGGTTGCTATTGTGCTTTGGTGTCTGATGACCCACAAGTATAGGGGATCTATTGTAGTCCTTTCGATAAGTAAGAGTGTCGAACCCAACGAGGAGCAGAAGGAAATGACAAGCGGTTTTCAGTAAGGTATTCTCTGCAAGCACTGAAATAGTAGGTAACAGATAGTTTTGTGATAAGATAATTTGTAACGGGTAACAAGCAATGAAAGTAAATAAAGTGCAGCAAGGTGTCCCAATCCTTTTTGTAGCAAAGGACAAGCCTGGACAATTTCTTATAATGAGAAAAAAGCTCCCGAGGAGACATGGGAATTATCGTCAAGCTAGTTTTCATCACGCTCATATAATTCGCGTTCGGTACTTTGATAATTTGATATGTGGGTGTACCGGTGCTTGGGTACTGCCCTTTCTTGGACAAGCATCCCACTTATGATTAACCCCTATTGCAAGCATCCGCAACTACAAAAGAAGTATTAAGGTAAACCTAACCATAGCATGAAACTAGTGGATCCAAATCAGCCCCTTATGAAGCAATGCATAAACTAGGGTTTAAGCTTCTGTCACTCTAGCAACCCATCATCTACTTATTACTTCCCAATGCCTTCATATAGGCCCAAATAATGGTGAAGTGTCATGTAGTCGACGTTCACATAACACCACTAGAGGAGAGACAACATACATCTCATCAAAATATCAAACGAATACCAAATTCACATGACTACTAATAGCAAGACTTCACCCATGTCCTCAACAAACGTAACTACTAACAAAGCATATTCATGTTCATGATCGGAGGAGTATTAATATGCATTAAGGATCTGAACATATGATCTTCCACCAAGTAAACCAATTAGCATCAACTACAAGGAGTAATCAACACTACTAGCAACCCACAGGTACCAATTTGTAGTTCGATACAAGATTGGATACAAGAGATGAACTAGGGTTTTGAGATGACATGGTGCCGGTGAAGATGTTGATGGAGATTGACCCCCTCCAGATGAGAGGATCGTTGGTGATGACGATGGTGATGATTTCTCCCTCCCGGAGGGAAGTTTCCCCGGCAGAACAGCTCTGCCGGAGCCCTAGATTGGTTCTGCCAAGGTTCCGCCTCGTGGCGGCGGAGTTTCGTCCTATAAGCTTGCTTATGATTTTTTCCAGGGTAAAAGCCTTCATATAGCAGAAGATGGGCACCGGAGGGCCACCAGGGGGCCCAGGAGACAGGGGCGCGCCCCGTAGGGGTGGGCGCGCCCCCACCCTCCTGGCCAGGGTATGGGCCCCCTCTGGTATTTTATTCGCTCAATAATTCTTATTAATTCCAAAAATGACTTCCGTGGAGTTTCAGGATTTTTGGAGCTATGCAGAATAGGTTTCCAATATTTGCTCCTTTTCCAGCCAGAATTCCAGCTGTCGGCATTCTCCCTCTTCATGATAAACCTTGTAAAATAAGAGAGAATAGCCATAAGTATTGAGACATAATGTGTAATAACAACCCATAATGCAATAAATATCGATATAAAAGCATGATGCAAAATGGACGTGTCAACTCCCCCAAGCTTAGACCTTGCTTGTCCTCAAGCGGAAGCCGAAATCGAAAAATATGTCCACATGTTTAGAGATAGAGGTGTCGATAAAAATAAAATACAGACATGAGGGCATCATGATCATTCTTATAACAGCAACATATATAGATTTTGTCATATGATTTCTTATTCTCAAGTAACAATCGATTCACAATGTCAAGTATGGTTCATAAACTTCATTGGGAGCTAACAAACTATAATCTCAGTCATTAAAGTAATTGCAATTTATCATAACATCAGAAAGAGTCAAGAATAGAGCTTTTCAGCAAGTCCACATACTCAACTATCATTTAGTCCTCTACAATTGGTAATACTCACGCAATACTTATGGTTATGGACTTTCAACCGGACACTGAGAAAGATAGGGGCTTATAGTTTCGCCTCCCAATGTATTCACCTTTGGGTGATGGCAACAATAATAGTTCATGCTAATTTACATCCAATTGGATATATGTATCAGGATCTTTCCAACACGAAGTGCTTGTCAAAGGATAAAATGAAAAAGGGAAAGGTGAATATCACCTTGACTCTTGCATAAAGTGAAGACATAAAGTGAAAGATAGGCCCTTCGCAGAGGGAAGCAGAGGTTGTCATGTGCTTTTAGGGTTGGATGCACAAAATCTTAATGCAAAAGAATGTCACTTTATATTGCCACTTGTGATATGAACCTTTATTATGCAGTCCCTTGCTTTTATTACTTCGATATCACACGATCGTATAAAGCTTATTTTCTCCACACTAATAAGTCAAACATATTTAGAGAGCCGATGATATTTAGAGAGCCGATGATATGATCCTCCAACTTGCGTATAATGCCCTTGAGTCCGATGATATGATCCTTCAGCAAAATATTTTCCTGTGTGAGATACTTGTTTTGTGTGCGAGCTAACTCAATCATCTTGAAAGCTTCAATCTCAGTAGGAGTAAAGAGGTTAGGTAGAGTTTGAGGGATGTCTTCTTCTTCCACCGCCGGAGCTTGATCCTCAATGGTCTTCTTGATCCCTTCAACTTTGTTGATCTCCTCCGGTTCTTCTCTTTCCAGCTCTATCTTCAATAGCCAAGCATCCTTGTCTTCATTGTTGAAGGAGGGTGACATCATGATGCTCTAGATCTGCCAGAAAAATAGCTTGAAACGAAAACAGAGGATTTTTGCGTGATACGGTGGTCAAAACCTTCGGGAGATCATATAATGAACTTTTACCGACCAAAATATGTAACGTGCAAGAAAATGGAGTCCGGGAGGCACACGAGGTGCCCACAAGACAGGGAGCGCGCCCAGTAAGGGTGGGCGTGCCCTCCACCCTCGTGGAGGCCTCGTGTCCTTCCCGGATTACTTCTTGCTTCCCAAAATTCTTAAATATTCCAAAACGGAGAGAAACTGCCATTAGAATTGTTTTGGAGTCGGTTTACTTACCGTACCACATACCTATTCCTTTTCGGAGTCTGAAACATTCTAGAAAGTGTCCCTTATGTATTCCTCCGGGGTTACGGTTTCAATAATATTAGTTTCAACATTGATAGGATTACATGAGATGTAATGTTTGATTCTTTGACCGTTCACCACCCTCAGACTTGTGCCTTCGAAGTTGTTGATTTTTATGGCACCGGAACGATAGACCTCCTTGATAATGTAAGGACCTTCCCACTTAGAGAGAAGTTTTCCTGCAAAAATTCTTAAACGGGAGTTTATAGCAACACATAATCACCTACGTTAAACTCACGCTTTTGTATCCTTTGTCATGCCATCTTTTAACTTTTTCTTTGAATAGCTTGGCATTCTCATATGATTGGGTTCTCCATTCATCAAATTAGCTAATGTCAAACAACCTCTTCTCACCGGCAAGTTTGAAGTCATAATTGAGCTCTTTAATAGCCCAATATGCCTTATGTTCAAGTTCTAGAGGTAAGTGACATGCTTTTCCATATACCATCTTATACGGAGACGTACCCATAGGATTTTTATATGCAGTTCTATAGGCCCATAGTGCATCATCAAGTTTCTTGGACCAATTCTTTCTAGATCTATTCATAGTTTTTTGCAAAATTAATTTGAGCTCTCTATTGCTTAACTCTACTTCATAGCTAGACTGTGGGTGATAAGGAGATGCAATTCAATGATTAACATCATACTTAGCAAGCATTTTACAGAAAGCACCATGAATAAAATGTGAACCACCATCAGTCATAAGATATCTAGGGACTCCAAACCTAGGAAAAATAACTTCTTTAAGCATCTTAATAGAGGTGTTATGATCAGCACTACTAGTTGGAATAGCTTCTACCCACTTAGTAACGTAATCAACAGCAACTAAAATATGTGTATATCCATTAGAGGCAGGAAAAGGTCCCATATAATAAAATCCCCAAACATCAAATGGTTCAATAACAAGAGAATAATTCATAGGCATTTCTTGACGTCTACTAATATTACCAATTCTTTGGCATTCATCACAAGACAAGACAAACTTACAAGCATCTTTGAAGAGAGTAGGCCAATAAAAACCGGATTGCAATACCTTATGTGCAGTTCTATCTCCAGCGTGGTGTCCTTTATATGGTTCGGAGTGACACTTGCGTAGGATCTATTCCTGTTCATGCTCAGGTACACAACATCTAATAACACCCTCTACTCCTTCTTTGTAAAGGTGTGGGTCATCCCAGAAATAATGTCTTAAATCATAAAAGAACTTTTTCTTTTTCTGGTATGTGAAACTAGGTGGTATAAATTTAGCAACAATGTAATTAGCATAATCAGCATACCATGGAGCAGTACGAGAAGCATTAATGACCGTTAATTGTTCATCAGGAAATCCATCATCAATAGGTAGTGGGTCATCAAGAACATTCTCTAACCTAGACAAGTTGTCTGCAACGGGGTTCTCAGCTCCCTTTCTATCAATAATATGCAAATCAAATTCTTGGAGCAAGAGAACCCATCTATAAGTCTAGGCTTAGCATCTTTCTTTTCCATAAGATATTTAATAGCAGCATGATCAGTGTGAATAGTAACTTCAGAATCAATAATATAAGGTCTAAACTTATCACAAGAAAATACTACTGCTAAGAATTCTTTTTCAGTAGTAGCATAATTTCTTTGGGCAGTTGCTACATCTTGAGCTTGCGTTGGTTTTCCTCGAAGAGGAGAGGGTGATGCAGCAAAGTGTAGCGTAAGTATTTCCCTCAGTTTTGAGAACCAAGGTATCAATCCAGTAGGAGGCTCCTCAAAAGTCCCACGCACCTACACAAACAAACTGAGAACTCGCAACCAACGCAATAAAGGGGTGTCAATCCCTTCACGTCCACTTGCGAAAGTGAGATCTAATAAAGATAGTATGATAAGATAAATATATTTTTGGTATTTTATAAGATAGATGCAAAAAGTAAAGATGCAAATAAAGGTAGATTGAAAGCAAATATGATAAGAGATAGACCCGGGGGCCATAGGTTTCACTAGAGGCTTCTCTCAAGATAGCATAAGTATTACGGTGGGTGAACAAATTACTGTCGAGCAATTGATAGAAAAGCGCATAGTTATGAGATTATCTAGGCATGATCATGTATATAGGCATCACGTCCATAGCAAGTAGACCGACTCCTGCCTGCATCTACTACTATTACTCCACACATCGACCGACTCCTGCCTGCATCTAGAGTATTAAGTTCATAAGAACAGAGTAACGCATTAAGCAAGATGACATGATGTAGAGGGATAAACACATGCAATATGATATAAACCCCATCTTGTTATCCTCGATGGCAACAATACAATACGTGTCTTGCAACCTTTTCTGTCACTGGGTAAGAACACCGCAAGATTGAACCCAAAGCTAAGCACTTCTCCCATGGCAAGAATGACCAATCTAGTAGGCCAAACCAAACTGATAATTCGAAGAGACTTGCAAAGATAACTCAATCATACATAAAAGAATTCAAAGAAGATTCAACTATTATCCCTAGATAAACTTGATCATAAACCCACAATTCATCGGATCTCGACAAACACACCGCAAAAAGAGTTTACATCGAATAGATCTCCACAAGAGAGGGGGAGAACATTGTATTGAGATCCAAAAAGAGAGAAGAAGCCATCTAGCTAATAAGTATGGACCCGTAGGTCTGTGGTAAACTACTCACAACTCATCGGAGGGGCGAGGATGTTGATGTAGAGGCCCTCCATGGTTGATTCCCCCTCCGGCAGAGTGACGGCGAAGGCTCCAAGATGGGATCTCGCAGATACAGAAGGTTACGGCAGTGGAAATTATGTTTCGTGGTGCTCCTGGATGTTTTCGAGGTACGTAGGTATATATAGGAGGAAGAAGTACGTCGGTGGCCGCCCGAGGGGTCCACGAGACAGGGGGCACGCCCTACAGGGGGGGCGCGGCCCCCTATCTCGTGGGGCCCTCGGAAGCTTCTTGACTTGCACTCCAAGCTCTCCGGATCATGTATGTTCCAAAAATCACGCTCCCGAAGTTTTCATTCCATTTGGACTCGTTTGATATTCCTTTTCTTCGAAATACTGAAATAGGCAAAAAAACAACAATATGGGCTGGGCCTCCAGTTACTAGGTTAGTCCCAAAAATGATATAAATGTGTAAAATAAAGCCCATAAACATCCAAAAGGGGTAATATAATAGCATGGAACAATCAAACATTATAGATACGTTGGAGACGTATCAGCAGTATCAAGAGTTTTACTAGCATACTGGATAACATTTAATTTCTTATCAACACTTTGCCCTAGAACAGCAACTACAGCATAATCACTAGCATCACACATAATTTCAAAGGGTAAAATCCAATCAGGTGGCTGAACAATAGGTGCAGTGATCAAAGCTTTCTTCTGTATTTCAAATGCTTCTACACAATCATCATCAAAGACAAAAGGAATATATTTTTGCAATGAATTAGTCAGAGGCCTAGAGATTTTAGAGAAGTCCTTAATGAACCTCCTATAAAAACCGGCATGACCAAGGAAACTTCTTATACCTTTTATGTCCTTGGGACATGGCATCTTTTCAATAGCGTCAACTTTAGCTTTATCAACTTCAATACCTCTCTCAGAAATCTTATGCCCCAAGACAATGCCATCATTAACCATAAAGTGGCACTTCTCCCAATTCAAGACGAGACTAGTGTCTTCACATCTCTGCAAAACTCGATCAAGGTTTCTCAAGCAATCATCAAAAGAGGATCCATAAACGGAGAAGTCATCCATGAATACCTCACAAATCTTTTCACAAAAGTCGGAAGCTTCTTGACTTGCACTCTAAGCTCTCCGGATCATGTTTGTTCCAAAAATCACACTCCCGAAGGTTTCATTCCATTTGGACTTCGTTTGATATTCCTTTTCTTCGAAATACTGAAATAGGCAAAAAAACAGCAATATGGGCTGGGCCTCCGGTTAGTAGGTTAGTCCCAAAAATGATATAAATGTGTAAAATAAAGCCCATAAACATCCAAAAGGGGTAATATAATAGCATGGAACAATCAAAAATTATAGATACGTTGGAGACGTATCAAGCATCCCCAAGCTTAATTCCTGCTCGTCCTCGAGTAGGTAAATGATAAAAAGAAAATATTTGATGTGGAATGCTACCTAGCATAATTCATAATGTAATTTTCTTTATTGTGGCATGAATGTTCAGATCCAAATGAATACAAAATAAAAGTTCATATTGACATAAGAAATAGTAATACTTCAAGCATACTAATCAAAGTAATCATGTCTTCTCAAAATAACATTGCTAAAGAAGTTATCCCTACAAAATCCAATAGTCTGGCTATGCTCTATCTTCATCACACAAAGTATTTAATCATGCACAACCCTGATGACAAGCCAAGCAATTGTTTCATACTTTAATAATCTCAAACATTTTCAACTTTCACGCAGTACATGAGCGTGATCCATGGACATAGCACTATATGTGGAATATAATGGTGGTTGTGGAGAAGACAAAAACGAGAAGATAGTCTCACATCAACTAGGTGTATCAATGGGTTATGGAGATTCCCATTAATAGATATCAATGTGAGTGAGTAGGGATTGCCATGCAATGGATGCACTAGAGCTATAAATATATGAAAGCTCAATAAAAGAAACTAAGTGGGGTGCATCCAACTTGCTTGCTCACGAAGACCTAGGGCACTTTGAGGAAGCCCATCATTGGAATATACAAGCCAAGTTCTATAATGAAAAATTCCCACTAGTATATGAAAGTGACAACATATGAGACTCTCTATGATGAAGATCATGGTGCTATTTTGAAGCACAAGTGTGGAAAAAGAGATAGTAGCATTGTCCCTTCTCTCTTTTTCTCTCATTTTATTTTTTTTCTTTTCTTTTTTTCTTTGGCCTTTCTTTTTTTTGACCTTTCTCTTTTTTTCCTTCCTTTTTCTTTTCTTTTTGTAGAGTTCGAAGTCTCATCTCGACTTGTGGGGGAATCATAGTCTTCATCATCCTTTCCTCACTAGGACAATGCTCTAATAATGAAGATCATCACACTTTTATGGATTTACAACTCAAAGCTAGAACAAGATATGACTCTATATGAAGGACTCCGGTGGTGTACCGGGATATGCAATGAATCAAGAGCGACATGTATGAAAATTATGAAGGTGGCCTTGCCACAAATACAATGTCAACTACATGATCATGCAAAAAGCAATATGACAAAAGTAATGCGTGTCATATGAACGGAATGGTGGAAAGTTGCATGGCAATATACCTCGGAATGGCTATGGAAATGTCATAATAGGTAGGTATGGTGGCTATTTTGAGGAAGGTAAATGGTGGGTGTATGGTACCTGCAAAATTTGCGTGGTACAAGAGAGGCTAGCAATGGTGGAAGGGTGAAAGCGTGCGTATAATCCATGGACTCGACATTAATCAAAAGAACTCATATACTTGTTGCAAAAATTTAGAAGTCATCAAAAACCAAAGCACTACGTGCATGCTCCTAGGGGGATAGATTGGTAGGAAAAGACCGTCGCTCGTCCCCGACCGCCACTCATAAGGAAGACAATCAATCAATAAAATTGTGCTCCAATTTCATCACAAAGCGGTTCACCATACGTGCATGCTACGGGAATCACAAAATTCAACACAAGCATTCTTTAAATTCATAATCACCCAACTAGCATGACTTTAATATCACTTCCTCCATATCTCAAACCAATTATCAAGCATCAAATTGATCATAGCATCCAATTCACTTTCTATGATAGTTTTTATTATACCCAACTTGGATTCTCATCATTCTTGGACCAACTTTATGATCATAGCAAATACCATGCTGTTCTAAAAGACTCTCAAAATAATTAAGTGAAGCATGAGAGACTAGCAATTTCTTCAAAATTAAGACACCACCGTGCTCTATAAGATATAAGTGAAGCACTAGAGCCAAAACTATCAAACTCAAAAGATATAAGTGAAGCACATAGAGTATTCTAGCAAATTCTAATCAAATAGGCTTCTCCAAAAGGTCTTTACAGCAAGGATGATTGTGGTAAACTAAAAAGCAAAGACGAATATAATACATGACGCTCCAAGCAAAACACATATCATGTGGCGAATAAAAATATAGCTTGAAGTAAAGTTACCAATGAACGAAGACAAAAGAGGGAATGCCTTACCGGGGCATCCCCAAGCTTAGGCTTTTGTCTATCCTTGAATATCTTGGGGTGCCATGGGAATCCCCAAGCTTAGGCTCTTGCCACTCCTTATTCCATAGTCCATAAAAGCTTTACCCAAAACTTGAAAACTTCACAACACAAAACTCAACAGGAAATCTTATAAGCTCCGTTAGCGAAAGAAAACAAAACCACCACATAAGTTACTGCAATGAACTAATTCTTTATTTATTTTGGTGTTAAACCTACTTTATTTCAACTTCTTTATGGTTTATAAACTAATTTACTAGCCATAGATGCATTGAAATAAGCAAACAACACACGAAAAACAGAATTTGTCAAAAACAGAACATTCTGTAGCAATCTGTAACTAACGCAAACTTCTGGAACTCTAAAAAACCTACCAAAATAGGAAGTCCTGGAAAATTTGTTTATTGAACAGCATCAAGAAGAATCAACGCAAAAGCACGTTCCTGTGATTTAACAAAATTATATTCGTGCGCGCAAAGTTTCTGTTTTTCATTAGAATCAAATCAACTATCATCGTAGGTTATCCTATAGGTTCTGCTTGGCACAAACACTAAGTAAAAGATAAAAACACATCTAAACAGAAGGTAGATGCAAGATTTATTACTAAACAGGAACAAAAACAAAAAACACAAAGAAAATTGGGTTGCCTCCCAACTAGCGCTATCGTTTAACGCCCCTAGCTTGGCATAAAAACAAAGATAGATCTAACGAGTGCCATCTTTGGCACTAGGAGGGGAGGATCTCCTCTCTATAGCATTCATTCTTCTATTTAAGGTAAGCACATGGCCATTAATGGAAGAGGTAATAT
This sequence comes from Triticum aestivum, assembly GCF_018294505.1. NCBI lineage: Eukaryota > Viridiplantae > Streptophyta > Magnoliopsida > Poales > Poaceae > Triticum > Triticum aestivum. The sequence goes on from NC_057810.1 coordinate 398,860,632, forward strand.
TAAGCATGTTACGGAAGTTTGCCTCTAAACTAGACTTCATCTCTTTAATAATTTCATTTTGATAAAAGCACATGAGAGTAGTCGATTCAACCTTATCATTCATAGGATGCCCAAATATGGTTTTCATTTTTTAATAAGTGTCTACAGCATCCCTTTCAAGGAAACTTCCTTCAAAAATAGAATCTAAAACTTGTTTAAAAGAAGCGGGCAAGCCAATATAAAAACTTTTTAAGTAATCTTCAATTTGATATTGTGGCACATAGCTAGCCCGAATCCTTAATAACCTATCCCAAGCATCTTTTAAAGACTCATCAAGTAAATAGCGAAAAATTCCAGAGTCATCCTCATCAAAATTATTCAAGCTCTCATTGGTGACCCCGGTGGGTCTTTCCATAGCATCATTGTTCATGAGCTTAGAGAGGATAGAGGGGTTGTCCAAGACACTAGAGCTCGGGAGAAAACCCTTAGTTCTTTTTGATTCGGCCATGTCAACGGGAAGGCAAACGGAAAAGAGAGAAGGAGATTGGGAAAGAGAGGGCGAATAAAACGGCAAGGGTGAAGTGGGGGAGAGGAAAACGAGAGGCATATGGCAAATAATGTAAATGCGAGGGAGATGGGTTTGTGATGGGTACTTGGTATGTCTTGACTTGAGCGAAGACCTCCCCGGCAATGGTGCCAGAAATCCTTCTTGCTACGTCTTGAGCTTGCGTTGGTTTTCCTCGAAGAGGAGAGGGTGATGCAGCAAAGTGTAGCGTAAGTATTTCCCTCAGTTTTGAGAACCAAGGTATCAATCCAGTAGGAGGCTCCTCAAAAGTCCCACGCACCTACACAAACAAACTGAGAACTCGCAACCAACACAATAAAGGGGTTGTCAATCCCTTCATGGCCACTTGCGAAAGTGAGATCTAATAAAGATAGTATGATAAGATAAATATATTTTTGGTATTTTATAAGATAGATGCAAAAAGTAAAGAAGTAAATAAAGGTAGATTGAAAGCAAATATGATAAGAGATAGACCCCGGGGCCATAGGTTTCACTAGAGGCTTCTCTCAAGATAGCATAAGTATTACGGTGGGTGAACAAATTACTGTCGAGCAATTGATAGAAAAGCGCATAGTTATGATATTATCTAGGCATGATCATGTATATAGGCATCACGTCCATAGCAAGTAGACCGACTCCTGCCTGCATCTACTACTATTACTCCACACATCGACCGACTCCTGCCTGCATCTAGAGTATTAAGTTCATAAGAACAGAGTAACGCATTAAGCAAGATGACATGATGTAGAGGGATAAACACATGCAATATGATATAAACCCCATCTTGTTATCCTCGATGGCAACAATACAATACGTGTCTTGCAACCCTTTCTGTCACTGGGTAAGAACACCGCAAGATTGAACCCAAAGCTAAGCACTTCTCCCATGGCAAGAAAGACCAATCTAGTAGGCCAAACCAAACTGATAATTCGAAGAGACTTGCAAAGATAACTCAATCATACATAAAAGAATTCAAAGAAGATTCAACTATTATTCATAGATAAACTTGATCATAAACCCACAATTCATCGGATCTCGACAAACACACCGCAAAAAGAGTTTACATCGAATAGATCTCCACAAGAGAGGGGGAGAACATTGTATTGAGATCCAAAGAGAGAGAAGAAGCCATCTAGCTAATAACTATGGACCTGTAGGTCTGTGGTAAACTACTCACAACTCATCGGAGGGGCGAGGATGTTGATGTAGAGGCCCTCCATGGTTGATTTCCCCTCCAGCAGAGTGCCGGCGAAGGCTCCAAGATGGGATCTCGCGGATACAGAAGGTTACGGCAGTGGAAATTGAGTTTCGTGGTGCTCCTGGATGTTTTCGGGGTACATAGGTATATATAGGAGGAAGAAGTACGTCGGTGGCCGCCCGAGGGTCCCACGAGACAGGGGGCACGCCCTACAGGGGGGCGGCCCCCTATCTTGTGGGGCCCTCGGAAGCTTCTTGACTTGCACTCCAAGCTCTCCGGATCATGTTCGTTCCAAAAATCACGCTCCCGAAGGTTTCATTCCATTTGGACTCCGTTTGATATTCCTTTTCTTCGAAATACTGAAATAGGCAAAAAACAACAATATGGGATGGGCCTCCGGTTAGTAGGTTAGTCCCAAAAATGATATAAATGTGTAAAATAAAGCCCATGAATGTCCAAAAGGGGTAATATAATAGCATGGAACAATCAAAAATTATAGATACGTTGGAGACGTATCAGCAGTATGAAGAGTTTTACTAGCATACTAGATAACATTTAATTTCTTATCAACTCTTTGCCCTAGAACAGCAACTACAACATAATCACTAGCATCACACGTAATTTCAAAGGGTAAAATCCAATCAGGTGGCTGAACAATAGGTGCAGCGATCAAGCTTTCTTCAGTATTTCAAATGCTTCTACACAATCATCATCAAAGATAAAAGGAATATCTTTTTGCAATGAATTAGTCAGAGGCCTAGAGATTTTAGAAAAGTCCTTAATGAACCTCCTATAAAAACTGGCATGACCAAGGAAACTTCTTATACCTTTTATGTCCTTGGGACATGGCATCTTTTTAATAGCATCAACTTTAGCTTTATCAACTTCAGTACCTCTCTCAGAAATCTTATGCCCCAAGACAATGCCTTCATTAACCATAAAGTGGCACTTCTCCCAATTCAAGATGAGACTAGTGTCTTCACATCTCTACAAAACTCGATCAAGGTTGCTCAAGCAATCATCAAAAGAGGATCCATAAACGGGGAAGTTATCCATGAATACCTCACAAATCTTTTCACAAAAGTCAGAGAATATAGCCATCATGCATCTTTGAAAGGTAGCAGGTGCATTACATAAACCAAAAGGCATATGTCTATAAGCAAAAGTACCAAAAGGGCAAGTAAAAGTAGTTTTTGATTGATCCTCCGCTGACACAGGTATTTGAGAGAAACCAGAATAACCATCTAGAAAGCAGAAATGTGTATGTTTGGATAGTCTTTCTAGCATTTGATCAATAAAAGGTAAGGGGTAATGATCTTTCTTAGTCGCTTTATTTAATTTACGGAAATCAATTACCATCCTCTAACCTGTAATAATTCTTTGTGGAATCAATTCATCTTTATCATTAGGAACAACAGTCATACCTCCCTTTTTCGGAACGCAATGGACAGGACTTACCCAATCACTATCAGCAACGGGATACATTATGCCTGCCTCAAGGAGCTTTAGTATCTCCTTTCTTACCACTTCTTTCATCTTAGGATTTAACCGTCGTTGAGGATCTCTAACTGGTTTGGCATCTTTCTCCACTTTTATTTTGTGTTGGCATAGAGTGGGACTAATGCCCTTAAGATCATCCATAGTATATCCAATAGCAGCACGGTGCTTCTTTAGTGTTTTCAATAATCTTTCCTCTTCTTGCTCTGAAAGGTTAGCACTAATAATAACAGGATATATTTTCTTTTCATCAAGATAAGCATATTTAAGATTATCGGGTAGTGGTTTGAGCTCAAACATGGGATCACCCTTGGGTGGAGGAGGATCCCCTAGGATTTCAACAGGTAAGTTGTGTTTCAGAATCGGACCCTGTTGAAGGAATACTTCATCTATTTCCCTTCTTTCATTCATAAACATATCATTTTCATGGTCTAGCAAATATTGTTCTAACGGATTAGTAGGAGGCACGGCAATAGAAGCAAGACCAATAATCTCATCCTTACTAGGTGATTCTTTATCACGGGGTTTTCTAGGAAACGTAGCAAAATTAAACTCATGAGACATATCCCCTAAGCCAATTGTAACAATATCCTTTTCACAATCAATCCTAGCATTAACACTATTCAAGAAGGGTCTACCAAATATAATGGGAAAAAAGTCATCTTGTGGGGAGCCAAGAACAAGAAAATCAGCAGGATATTTAACTTTCCCACCCAAGACTTCGACATCTCTAACAATCCCAAATGGCTTAATAGTATCCCTATTGGCAAGCTTAATAGTAACATCTATCATGCATAATTTCTTTATATAGGGAATGAGGTGTTGCACGGAAGGCGAAGGAGGTGGAGGATACCGGCTTCAAGTTGTGGTGCACGGGGACGGCTGCAAACAGAAATGGCGTAGGCATCTTGATCAAGAAGAGCCTCAAGTATGGAGTGGTAGACGTCAGGGGACGTGGGGACCGGATTATCCTGGTCAAGCTGGTAGCTGAGGACTTGGTTCTCAATGTTATCAGCGCATATGCCCCGCAAGTAGGCCACAATGAGAACACCAAGAGGGAGTTCTGGGAAGGCTTGGAAGACATGGTTAGGAGTGTACCGATTGGTGAGAAGCTCTTCATAGGAGGAGACCTCAATGGCCACGTGGGTACATCTAACACAGGTTTTGAAGGGGCGCATGGGGGCTTTGGCTATGGCATTAGGAATCAAGAAGGAGAAGATGTCTTAAGCTTTGCTCTAGCCTACAACATGATTGTATCTAACACCCTCTTTAGAAAGAGAGAATCACATCTGGTGACTTTTAGTAGTGGCCAACACTCTAGCCAGATTGATTTCATCCTCTCGAGAAGAGAAGATAGGCGTGCGTGCCTAGACTGTAAGGTGATACCTGGGGAGAGTGTTGTACCCCAGCATAAGCTGGTGGTTGCTGACTTCCGCTTTCGAATTCGTGTCCAGCGGGATAAGCGTGCCAAGGTCGCTAGAACGAAGTGGTGGAAGCTCAAGGGGGAGGTAGCTCAGGTGTTCAAGGAGAGGGTATTTAAGGAGGGCCCTTGGGAGGAAGGAGGGGATGCGGACAATGTGTGGATGAAGATGGCGACTTGCATTCGTAAGGTGGCCTCGGAGGAGTTTGGAGTGTCCAGGGGAAGGAGAAGCGAAGATAAGGATACCTGGTGGTGGAATGATGATGTACAGAAGGCGCTTAAAGAAAAGAAAGATTGCTTCAGACGCCTATACCTGGATAGGAGTGCAGACAACATAGAGAAGTACAAGATGGCGAAGAAGGCCGCAAAGCGAGCTGTTGGTGAAGCAAGGGGTTGGGCATATGAGGACCTCTACCAACGGTTAGGCACGAAGGAAGGTGAAAGGGACATCTATAAGATGGCTAAGATCCGGGAGAGGAAGACGAGGGATATTGGCCAAGTCAAATGCATCAAGGACGGAGCAGGCCAACTCTTGGTGAAGGACGAAGAGATTAAGCATAGATGGCGGGAGTACTTCGACAAGCTGTTCAATGGGGAGAAGGAGAGTTCTACCATTGAACTGAATGACTCCGTTGATGAGACCAGCATGTGTTTTGTGCGGCGCATCCAGGAGTTTGAGGTGAAGGAGGCTTTAAAAAGGATGAAAGGAGGCAAGGCGATGGGCCCTGATTGTATCCCCATTGAGGTGTGGAAAGGTCTCGGGGACATAGCGATAGTATGGCTAACCAAGCTTTTCAACCTCATTTTTCGGGCAAACAAGATGCCAGAAGAATGCAGACGGAGTATATTAGTACCAATCTTCAAGAACAAGGGAGATGTTCAGAGTTGTACTAATTACCGTGGAATTAAGCTGATGAGCCATACAATGAAGCTATGGGAGAGAGTCATTGAGCACCGCTTAAGAAGAATGACAAGCGTGACCAAAAATCAGTTTGGCTTCATGCCTGGGAGGTCGACCATGGAAGACATTTTCTTGGTACGACAACTTATGGAGAGATATAGGGAGCATAAGAAGGACTTGCATATGGTGTTCATTGACTTGGAGAAGGCCTATGATAAGATACCGCAGAATGTCATGTGGTGGGCCTTGGAGAAACACAAAGTCCCAGCAAAGTACATTACCCTCATCAAGGACATGTACAATAATGTTGTGACAAGTGTTCGAACAAGTGATGTCGACACCGATGACTTCCTGATTAAGATAGGACTGCATCAGGGGTCAACTTTGAGCCCTTATCTTTTTGCATTGGTGATGGATGAGGTCACAAGGGGTATACAAGGAGATAACAGTCACATTATCTCATGGTGTATGCTCTTTGCGGATGATGTGGTGCTAGTTGACGATAGTCGGACGGGGGTAAATAGGAAGTTAGAGTTATGGAGACAAACCTTGGAATCGAAAGGGTTTAGGCTTAGTAGAACTAAAACCGAGTACATGATGTGCGGTTTCAGTACTACTAGCTGTGAGGAGGAGGAGGTTAGCCTTGATGGCCAGGTGGTACCTCAGAAGGACACCTTTCGGTATTGGGGGTCAATGTTACAGGAGGATGGGGGTATTGATGAAGATGTGAACCATCGAATCAAAGCCGGATGGATGAAGTGGCGCCAAGCTTCTGGCATTCTCTGTGACAAGAGAGTGCCACAAAAGCTAAAAGGCAAGTTCTACAGGACGGCGGTTCGACCCGCAATGTTGTATGGCGTGGAGTGTTGGCCGACTAAAAGGCAACATGTTCAACAGTTAGGTGTGGCAGAGATGCGTATGTTGAGATGGATGTGTGGCCACATGAGGAAGGATCGAGTCCGGAATGATGATATACGAGATAGAGTTGGGGTAGCACCAATTGAGGAGAAGCTTGTCCAACATCGTTTGAGATGGTTTGGGCATATTCAGCGCAGGCCTCTAGAAGCTCCAGTGCATAGCGGACGGCTAAAGCGTGCGGAGAATGTCAAGAGAGGGCGGGGTCGACCGATTTTGACATGGGAGGAGTCTAGATTATTGACTCTAGTGCAAGTGGGAGACTGAAGGAAATATGCCCTAGAGGCAATAATAAAGTTATTATTTATTTCCTCATATCATGATAAATGTTTATTATTCATGCTAGAATTGTATTAACCGGAAACATGATACATGTGTGAATACATAGACAAACATATAGTCACTAGTATGCCTCTACTTGACTAGCTCATTAATCAAAGATGGTTATGTTTCCTAACCATTGACATGTGTTGTCATTTGATTAATGGGATCACATCACTAGGAGAATGAGGTGATTGACATGACCCATCCCGTTAGCTTAGCACTTGATCGTTTAGTATTCTGCTATTGCTTCCTTCATGACTTATACATGTTCCTGTAACTATGAAAATTGTGTAACTCCCGTTTACCGGAGGAACACTTTGGGTACTACCAAACGTCACAACGTAACTGGGTGATTATAAAGGAGTACTACAGGTGTCTCCAAAAGTACATGTTGAGTTAGCATAATTCGAGATTAGGTTTTGTCACTCCGATTGTCGGAGAGGTATCTCTGGGCCCTCTCGGCAATGCTCATCACCTAAGCCTTGCAAGCATGTAACTAATGAGTTAGTTATAAGATGAAGTATTACAGAACGAGTAAAGAGACTTGTCGATAACGAGATTGAACTAGGTATTGGATACCGACGATCGAATCTCGGACAAGTAACATACCAATGACAAAGGGAACAACGTATGTTGTTATGCGGTTTGACCGATAAAGATCTTCGTAGAATATGTAGGAACCAATATGGGCATCCAGGTCCCTCTATTGGTTATTGACCAGAGATGTGTCTCGGTCATGTCTACATCGTTCTCGAACCGTAGGGTCCGCATGCTTAAGGTTTCGATGACAGTTATATTATGAGTTTATGTATTTTGATGTACCGAAGGTTGTTCGGAGTCCCGGATATGATTACAGACATGACGAGGAGTCTCGAAATGGTCGAGACATAAAGATTGATATATTGGACGGATATATTTGGACACCGGAAAGGTTCCAGAGAAGTTTGGAGCCCCGGGAGGTTACCGGAACCCCCCGGGAGGTATATGGGCCTTATTGGACCCATGTAGGAGGAAGAG
>NC_057810.1:398868681-398871855 GCF_018294505.1 Triticum aestivum
CCCCAAGCCCAATCCGAATTGGGGAGGGGGGCCGGCCCCCCCTTTCCTTTCTCCTTCCCCCTCTTCCTATTACTACTACTAGTACTACTTCCTAATACTAGTACTCTTTCCTTCCCCCTCCAAATAAGATAAGGAAAAGAGAGGGAAACCTACTTGGAGTAGGTTTCCCCCTCCTCATGGCGCGCCCCCCCTAGGGCCGGCCACCTCCTCCCTCCCTCCTTTATATACGGGGGTAGGGGGGCACCCTAGGACACACAAGTTGATCATTGATCGTTCCTTAGCCGTGTGCGGTGCCCCCCTCCATGATATTACACCTCGGTCATATTGTAGCGGTGCTTAGGCGAAGCCCTGCAACAGGAGAACATCAAGATCGTCACCATGCCGTCGTGCTGACGGAACTCCCCCTCGGCGCCTCTGCTGGATCGGAGATCGAGGGTGCGTCATCGAGCTGTACGCGTGTCAAGAACTCGGAGGTGCCGGAGTAACGGTACTTGGATCGGTTGAACCAGAGGACGTACGACTACTTCCTCTACGTTGCGTCAACGCTTCCGCTTCGGTCTACGAGGGTACGTAGACAACACTCTCCCCTCATTGCTATATCATCACCATGATCTTGCGTGTGCGTAGGAAATTTTTTGAAATTACTACGTTTCCCAACAAACCTACGGTGATAGTTAATTTGATTTTGCTGAAAAATTGAAACTTTGCACGCACGAACATAATTTTAGTAATTCACAGAAACGTGATTTTGCGTTGATTCTTTTTGCTGTAGATCAATAGACACATTTCCCAGGACTTCCTATTGTGGTAGGATTTTTAGAGTTCCGGAAGTATTCAAGAGTTACAGATTGCTATAGACTGTTCTGTTTTTAACAGATTCTGTTTTTCGTGTGTTGTTTGCTTATTTTGATGCATCTATGGCTAGTATCGGGGGGTATGAACCATAGAGAAGTTGGAATACAGTATGTTTGACACCAATATAAATAAATAATGAGTTCATTACAGTACCTTATGTGGTAGTTTTTCTTTCTTGCACTAACGGAGCTTATGAGATTTCCTGTTGAGTTTTTGTGTTGTGAAGTTTTCAAGTTTTGGGTAAAGATTTGATGGACTATGGAATAAGGAGTGGCAAGAGACTAAGCTTGGGGATGCCCATGGCACCCCAAGATATTCAAGGATAACCAAAATCCTAAGCTTGGGGATGCCCCGGAAGGCATCCCCTCTTTCCTCTTCGTCTATCGGTAACTTTACTTGGAGATATATTTTTATTTGCCACATGATATGTGTTTTGCTTGGAGCATCTTGTATAATATGAGTCTTTGCTTTTTAGATTTCCAGAATCATCCTTACTGTACACACCTTTTGGGACAAACCCACATGATTTAGAATTTATTAGAATACTCTATGTGCTTCACTTATATCTTTTGAGCTAGATAGTTTTGCTCTATGTGCTTCACTTATATTTTCTAGAGCACGGCGGTGGTTTCATTTTATAGAAATTGTTGATCTCTCATGCTTCACTTATATTATTTTTGTCGGAAATCGGGTTCTGAAAAAACCCTTAAGGTTCGAACTCTGGGGTGCGCACGAAGATCTTCTCCGTACCAAAACACGCCCACAGCCTCGCCGTGATTCTAAGCTAGAACGATGAACAACACAAGAGACACGAGGTTTATACTGGTTCGGGCCACCGTTGTGGTGTAATACCCTAATCCAGTGTGTGGTGTGGTGGATTTCCTCTTGGGTGGTTGATGAACAGTACAGAGGAAGAACACCCTCGCGAGGGGTGTTTTTGTGGTGGTGTGCTTGGAGAGGAATCGATCCGTCTCTGTTGGCTCTGGATCAGGTCTCCCCCTTCTAATGTGGTGACTAGCACTATATATAGAGGCCCTGGTCCTCTTCCCAAATATTGAGCGGGGAAGGGAGCCAACAATGGCCATTTTGAAAGGGGACAGTGTGACGCCCCCGATTCAATCGTACACTAATCATGCACGCAAATGTGTACGATCAAGATCAGGGACTCACGGGAAGATATCACAACACAACTCTACAAATAAAATAAGTCATACAAGCATCATAATACAAGCCAGGGGCCTCGAGGGCTCGAATACAAGTGCTCGATCATAGACGAGTCAGCGGAAGCAACAATATCTGAGTACAGACATAAGTTAAACAAGTTTGCCTTTAGAAGGCTAGCACAAACTGGGATACAGATCGAAAGAGGCGCCGGCCTCCTGCCTGGGATCCTCCTAACTACTCCTGGACGTCGTCAGCGGCCTGCACGTAGTAGTAGGCACCTTCGGTGTAGTAAGGGTCGTCATCGACGGTGGCGTCTGGCTCCTGGACTCCAGCATCTGGTTGCGACAACCAGAAAGAAAGGAAAGGGGGAAAAGGGGGGAGAAAGCAACCGTGAGTACTCATCCAAAGTACTCGCAAGCAAGGAACTAAACTACATATGCATGGGTATATGTGTAAGGAGGCCATATCAGTGGACTGAACTGCAGAATGCCAGAATAAGAGGGGGATAACTAATCCTGTCGAAGACTACGCTTCTGGTCACCTTCGTATTGCTTCAAGTATAAGAGAGCAGATTGAAGTCCTCCAAGTAGCATCTCCAAGTAACATCTCATAGCATAATCCTACCCGGCGATCCCCTCCTCATATCCCTGAGGTAGAGCGACCACCGGTTGTATCTGGCACTTGGAAGGGTGTGTTTTATTAAGTATCCGGTTCTAGTTGTCATAAGGTCAAGGTACAACTCCGGGTCGTCCTTTTACCGAGGGACACGGCTATTCGAATAGATTAACTTCCCTGCAGGGGTGCACCACATAGCCCAACACGCTCGATCCCATTTGGCCGGACACTCTTTCCTGGGTCATGCCCGGCCGCGGAAGATCAACACGTCGCAGCCCCACCTAGGCAAAACAGAGAGGCCAGCACGCCGGTCTAAACCTAAGCGCACAGGGGTCTGGGCCCATCGCCCATAGCACACCTGCACGTTGCGTACGCGGCCGAAAGCGGAACTAGCCCCCTTAATACAAGAGCAGGCTTACGTTCCAATCCGGCGCGCGCCGCTCCGTCGCTGACGTCTGAAGTGCTTCGGCTGATACCACGACGTCGGGATACCCATAACTACTCCCACGTAGATGGTTAGTGCGTATAGGCTCGTAGCCG
>NC_057810.1:398874933-398880672 GCF_018294505.1 Triticum aestivum
GGCTGGGCCGGTGGGTCGGCCCATGGGGGGGGGAGGGGAATGGGCCGAAAGGGGGAGTGGGGAGGGGGCCGGCTGGCTGGGCCAGGGGGGGGGTTATCCCCCTCTCTTTTATTTTGCTTTTCATTTATTATTTTCTTTTTCTGTTATTGGTTTATTTAAAATGCTCTGGCATTTTGTAAAAATTATTGCACCCCACCAATATTAGGTTAGTTATTTGAGAAAACCCCGGAACATTTTAGAACTTATTTTCGGAACTCGTTATCATTTGTTTTAGTTTTAAATTTTGTTTTAGGACGGGTCCGAATTAACGAGAGGTTATTTAACCGAACCGGGACGATTACTGTAGCATAACCACCCGGGCGTTACAAATCTCCTCCACTACAAGAAATCTCGTCCCGAGATTTAAGAGGGGGACTAAGGGGGAAGGTCTGGTTATGAAATCCTAACGAATCTTCTCAGTCTTGGTTCGTCTTCTCGAAGAGGTCGATCCATAACGTTGATGTCTCCATACCACGGCTTCAGGTCCTCACGATGAAGTCGTCATTTTTTTTTGAGTTTTCATTGTACATATGAAGGATAAGGGGTAACTTTGGAAAAACAGACCTCTGCAAGGTTGACTATCTGGTTGATAACATCGGGGATGGTGGCGGAAAGTAACTCTCAAATTGTAATTTAAGAAAACACCGAGAGCAAGTAAGACGGTGCAATAAGAAGTTTCGAGAGGATAGGCAATCGTTCATTGCCTGAAGCAGAGTGTGAAAGGGGTTCAGAGCAACGGGAATAAGTATTGTGTCCGATACCAGAATAGATCAACAGGCAAGTGGCCCGTGAATTACATACAAAGTCAAGCACGAGGAATAACTTTGACATCAGGTTGTACAGAAGAGTCAGGTTTCGATCCTGTGAAACTGTGGGTTATGGGCCCACCATGTGGTTAAAAGTAGAAGGTTGGTGACATCTTGCACGATCATGTAAGCAAGGCATGTTAGAGGAGAGTCTGAGGGTCATGTCGGCAACAACATAGGTACCAAGGGCGAGGGACGAAGAGAACCATTTTCCTGCTCATTGAACGAGGCGGACCATTAGGCAAGGTTCTCGTCCATCGGTGGATACCGGAATGTCATCAATAATACTAACAGGGTCTTGCTGACAGAATTGTACACCGAGGTGCTTACTAAAGCAGTGACTTATTATTGCTTAAATCATATAAACCTCAAGAAGGTTAAACATAACAATGGAAAGGAAAATGTGTTTAAACACATATTTCAAGGGTATATCCCTTCCAAGGACAAGCGGAGCATGATATCCATGACAGGATAAAAAAGTAGAAACCGTTTAGGTAAGGGGAGAGGAATTTGAGGACAATACCCATATAGCGGTGTTTGGATAATTGATAAATAAAATTTAGCATCGTGCTTCAAATGTTCCTGTTGAAAATCGGAGTACCATTGACATGCTTCGAGATAGCATTGACATGGTCTTCAGGTGAAGATCAGACTTTGGAAACACGAAGGATCCATCAGGAATAACTAGTAGAATAAGTCTTATAATTTCCTCATGGATGAACGGATAACCTTGCTGAAAAGGAATCTATAATGATAGGTCCTCCAGCCGAGGGGGGGGTGCTAGGCATGGCATCATGTTACCGGGTCATCAAAGGATCAACATCATAACTCTTGGAAAGGTGTCCCAACCATCATATCTGACCGAGATTCAGATCCGATTGGTGTCAGGATACCTGAGATTCAGGATGTCTGAGAAGAAAAAGGCGCAACACAAATCGTTGAAATGGCATTGCAAGCTTCTCGGGAAATGAACTATGGGAGTGGGTTTCTGAAGCAATAGTTCACCATTAAACCAAGGAGAGGACAAGGAGGTGTCTGGTGAACTCTACGGCAATTCACCGAGATTCCCAAAAGATGGATTTCCACAATTAGGTGAACGAGATAACATTTTTCAGATCAAATGATATAATGAGGTATGCTCGAGGAAAACATACACAATTAAACATTGGTTGAAAGGTGCGCCCGAAATATGGGTTGGGTTGCACGACCAATGCCAGAATGGTGATTCAATAATCAATAGTCCAAGAATGAACTTTCGACCATTAACTAAAAAAATAGGGTTGCTAGAAGGAAAGAATCCAAACAACATCGTTCACTTGTTGGAATTAACACGGGGACCAAGAGAGAATGGTGATGGTGAGAAGTATTTCTATGTCAAGAATTCTCAAGAGGTGGAACAATTCTCAGAACATTCTTGACATAAAGGATGGTAATACTCCAAGGTAAAGAAGAACAATTGCTGGATAGCAAGGAACTCAAGGTATAACACCAAGCATGAACAAGCTTGTGTTGGTGGGAAGGCAATAAAGTGGTCGATGATAATACAATTCATCGAGGGCAAGGATGGTATTTCTCATCATGAATTCAATTGATATCCTGGATGAGCTCAGAATGTTGATGATCACGACACCTTTGTCGCGAGAGTTCATGAAGATGTAATCGATCGGCGACGACATCAAGTCAAAGTAATGATGAAGTGAAAGGTTATAGGAACCAAGGGTACGACACAAACTCGAACTCAAGCTTGTTGGTTAAGGTGAAAGGATATGACGAGGAAAATCGACGTAAGGTTAGTTCATCGTCGAAAATTGGTGCTCCGAGAATAAGGACCAGGTAGCACCGTTAGAATCGTCACGACAATGATATAGCCAAACAGGCTAGGAATGGCGTGATCGGGTACAAACTCGTACTTATAGAAGCTTACTGAAGAGTTGTTGAACCGTAGTGCGGTCTCGGTTCATTTATCGGTGTCTTTGAGTGTTTAATAACTCAGAGCCCGTGAAAAATTGGAATCAGTGGGAAGGTAGTACTTGATGAAGAGCTCATAAGAAGTTATGCAGTTCCATGATAATCTCGAGATACCAGGGGGGTAATACTCAACACAAGATCAAAGTAAAGGTTGGACTGGTGTACCGATCCATAGAAGACAAATGTTTTAACTTGTCCGAGAAATGGAATCAAAGAAGAACAATCATGGTCGGAACCACGGTTGCAAGGGATCAATTCACAGATACCATATGTTAGCTATCAAGGAAATAGTTATTATTACAAGAAGCTTCCATGATAGGATATACATCGCGTCCATGGGCATGAACACAAAGTTCAAGGTCGACTCCCACTTCTCCAATGCATAACCTTTCATTCACTTCTCACGTTCGATGAAGTTGTAGTGTTGAAATTTTGTCTGGTGAAGCACCAGAAGGGTATGACTCGTGAAAACTTTCGGGTTCACACGGTTTAGAGAAGGCATATGTTCAACCCATAGGGGCTTCTTAGAAACATATACCACAAGTTTCAAGAGTAAATAACACAAACTCGATGGCAGAGCCTGGTTGAGAAAAGCAGAGGATACAATTTACCAAAGGCATTATGTATCCGAGGAAAGGCTCACAAGGTTATTGAATATGAAGGGCGTTGTCAGATAAATCCAACAAAGGATCTGGTGGTCCACAAGGGACCTGACGTGAGCATCGGTACTCAACTAGAGGAAGAAGATTGCAAGGAGATCAGATTATAGAAACAACTGACTAACTCAATTCTCAAATGCAAAGGAATTATGATTTCCAAATCAAGGGATCAGAAGCAATGCTCTGAGTAGGAAGGATAAGTTGAATAGCCTTAGGGTACAATCAATGACAATTGGATTGGTCGAGAACCAATTCCAGTTAAAAGAATGGCAGCTTAGCCGAAGAAGTAATTTATAAGGATCAATGATGATTGCGTGCATCCGCAAACATATTGAGTCAACAGACTCAAAATGATAATGACAAGGAATGTCATTAAGACTACGAGACTTATGGGATTAACCATAATGCGAGCAAACAAGAATCTCAAGAGCCAAAGGCTCCAGAGGATTTTTGGAAGATCGAATAGTATTTTGAAGACTTTTGTGAAACTCATGAACAGCTGGGGATGAGCGGATACTTGACAAGTGCGGCGATTTATTTGAAGGGGTATTCATGTGGCAAAGAACTGCTAGGCAGTAGGCATGAAGTATTCTCGGAACAATAGAGAAAACTTCGGGTATCTTGTAATAACAAGAACAATGGGGAATGATCGTAAGAATGGCAAGTGTAAGTAGTTATCCATAAGGATTTATCGGTGGTCGGGAATAGCAAAAGTGATGGGCACAAGTCTCGAGAGAATATCAAAGAGTATCTCCGAAATCTTCTGGTGCAGTCGGTGACCATCTGGACTGAAGGGGCTCTCCGGGAGAAAGTATTTTCGAGGACCTAAAGTTAGATTTTTTTTGTAAACTTCATTTAACCCGAATAGAGGAGAGATCAGAGTCCCAGAGTAAAGGTCGAGGAGTAAAAGATCCTACTACCACCCAATGGCGACGTGTGCCCGTAAGACACACAGCCATGTTAGTAAAAGTTTTGCAATGTCTAGACTCGACTTCGGCCAAGGAGTTGGAAGGGGGATTCCTACAGGCAGTCGGCTCTGATACCAACTTGTGACGCCCCCGATTCAATCGTACACTAATCATGCACGCAAATGTGTACGATCAAGATCAGGGACTCACGGGAAGATATCACAACACAACTCTACAAATAAAATAAGTCATACAAGCATCATAATACAAGCCAGGGGCCTCGAGGGCTCGAATACAAGTGCTCGATCATAGACGAGTCAGCGGAAGCAACAATATCTGAGTACAGACATAAGTTAAACAAGTTTGCCTTTAGAAGGCTAGCACAAACTGGGATACAGATCGAAAGAGGCGCCGGCCTCCTGCCTGGGATCCTCCTAACTACTCCTGGACGTCGTCAGCAGCCTGCACGTAGTAGTAGGCACCTTCGGTGTAGTAAGGGTCGTCATCGACGGTGGCGTCTGGCTCCTGGACTCCAGCATCTGGTTGCGACAACCAGAAAGAAAGGAAAGGGGGAAAAGGGGGGAGAAAGCAACCGTGAGTACTCATCCAAAGTACTCGCAAGCAAGGAACTAAACTACATATGCATGGGTATATGTGTAAGGAGGCCATATCAGTGGACTGAACTGCAGAATGCCAGAATAAGAGGGGGATAACTAATCCTGTCGAAGACTACGCTTCTGGTCACCTTCGTATTGCTTCAAGTATAAGAGAGCAGATTGAAGTCCTCCAAGTAGCATCTCCAAGTAACATCTCATAGCATAATCCTACCCGGCGATCCCCTCCTCATATCCCTGAGGTAGAGCGACCACCGGTTGTATCTGGCACTTGGAAGGGTGTGTTTTATTAAGTATCCGGTTCTAGTTGTCATAAGGTCAAGGTACAACTCCGGGTCGTCCTTTTACCGAGGGACACGGCTATTCGAATAGATTAACTTCCCTGCAGGGGTGCACCACATAGCCCAACACGCTCGATCCCATTTGGCCGGACACTCTTTCCTGGGTCATGCCCGGCCGCGGAAGATCAACACGTCGCAGCCCCACCTAGGCAAAACAGAGAGGCCAGCACGCCGGTCTAAACCTAAGCGCACAGGGGTCTGGGCCCATCGCCCATAGCACACCTGCACGTTGCGTACGCGGCCGAAAGCGGAACTAGCCCCCTTAATACAAGAGCAGGCTTACGTTCCAATCCGGCGCGCGCCGCTCCGTCGCTGACGTCTGAAGTGCTTCGGCTGATACCACGACGTCGGGATACCCATAACTACTCCCACGTAGATGGTTAGTGCGTATAGGCTCGTAGCCG
>NC_057810.1:398883007-399002350 GCF_018294505.1 Triticum aestivum
GGTTATACGGCCGGCGGCTGGGCCGGTGGGTCGGCCCATGGGGGGGAGGGGAATGGGCCGAAAGGGGGAGTGGGGAGGGGGCCGGCTGGCTGGGCCAGGGGGGGGTTATCCCCCTCTCTTTTATTTTGCTTTTCATTTATTATTTTCTTTTTCTGTTATTGGTTTATTTAAAATGCTCTGGCATTTTGTAAAAATTATTGCACCCCACCAATATTAGGTTAGTTATTTTAGAAAACCCCGGAACATTTTAGAACTTATTTTCGGAACTCGTTATCATTTGTTTTAGTTTTAAATTTTGTTTTAGGACGGGTCCGAATTAACGAGAGGTTATTTAACCGAACCGGGACGATTACTGTAGCATAACCACCCGGGCGTTACAGACAGCTAGTACAAGCTATCCTGACTAAAGGTGGTCTTCGACTGCCAAAGGCACTGGCGATGACGCCGTCTTGGGCTCCATGGTGACCTGCGTCATGCCGTCCTGCTGGCCTTGGTCTCGTTGCACCGATATGGAAACCTTTGCTTGATGCCTCGGTACTCCGCGCCTGCGCTTGCCCCCTTTGCACCAAAGAGGAAACGAGGACACTGCATAGGCTGGCACCCGCCTGCCCGCCTGGTCTTGATCGTCATGGCTTGCGTCATGAGCACCTCGCGAGGTACCCCCCCCCCCGCCTTGATCTCTCCGCCTCCTCTCGAGCCTGCCTGGTGAGGCTGCCCCTGTGGAGGCCTTGTCTCGTCCGCCCCGCGAGGCTTGCCCCCTCGCGAGGATCTTGAACTTGGGTTGATGAATACGGGCCATACTGGGCCACCGCTGAGCCACGCTGCAGGCCGCAGGAAGGCAAGTCTGGGGACCCCCATTCCCAGAACACTGACAGTAGCCCCCGGGCCCAAGGCGTGCTCAGACTTGGCTTAGCAGCGAAGCCAAAGGGCAAGTGCGGAGCGCCGCGGGCCCCCACAGCCTGCGGCCTTGGTTGCCGCGTGGCGGTTGATTGGATGTGGGCGTCTCCGCTTCCCCATGCTGCCTTGGCAACTGCCCGATTTGATGAGTCACTGCTGCATGCAAAAAGAGTCATCATTACCTGTGATCATGGAGGCCGACGGTTGGCCTCCCTTGGGCTATAAATGGGGAGGGGCGAAAGCCCCCGTTGCACATCTCCCCTTGCTCTGCCTGCTTCTTCTTCCTCCTTGCTCCGGTTGCTTGCAGTGTCCCATGGCGCCCGTGAAGAGGTTCTCGGTCGCAGAGAAAGGGAAGGCTCGCTAGGAAGGCCTGGCTCTCCTCCGCCCAAGCGCGGCCGCAGTCGTACCCGCAAGCATCCCGCGACTCCTGTCGCGACTCCTCGTGGTCGCAGTGGCGGCCCTTCATGCGGTGCTGGTCTCCCGTATCGGGGCAGCCCAGTCGGTGGGGGGAGGCGTGACGTGGCTGCGCGGCCTCCCTAATCGCGCTTTCACTCGATAGAGGTGCTGCCGGAGTTTGTCGTGTGGTCGGACAACCCGGTCGGCAACTGGCTCCAGCTCCCTCGCTTCTTCGCCGGTGAATTGCCGTCCACTGGCCCCGGCGGGCTCTGGCTGCAGGCGGATGGCTGCTGCAGCAGGGCCTCCTGGGTCGCGGTGGAGATCTCCATCACCGGGAACGTGGCCCTAGCCCGGTTGGCAGACGTTTGCCTGCGCGCGTGGCCTGGGCCGACAGTGTACCCTCCACTTCAAGTAGACGCGACCCTCTATGTGAGGGTGTTCGGAGAAGATGGCCGTCGTGCTGGGTGCTGCCCTGAAGGCGATGACGGTGACAAGGTGCTTGGCCTTGGCGACGGTCGTGACGAGGGCGAAGGCGAACCCGCTCCTGGCGGCGTCCGCAGCTTGCCGAGCTTCAGCGGCTCCTCCTCCAACGATAGCTCCTCCAGCGGTGGCCGCGATCAGCCATCGTGCCCGCTTCAAGGGCGGTAGCGGGTCTTCCCGTCGCCGCGCCCCGGTGAAATGCGAGGCGGAGTCTGACTGAGCTCGGGAGGACGATGCGGATCCCTCCTCGCGAGCCGTTGCAAGGCGCGCGCCATTTTTATTTTGTTTTTCTCGTTTTCCTGCATTGAGAGAGAGAGGTATGGAGCCCCGTGGGGGCATGCAACAGACTATGACCCCTAATTGCCGTGCTACATTTATCATCCCTGTGCTGTGTTATGGTGTTGTGGTTATGTGCCTGCGCGTAGGAACAACTTAGCTCGGGCTGTTTGCAGCAGTTTTCGTCTCGCGAGGTGCCCGCTCGAAGCCACGCCGGGTGTCTTAAGATCTGCAAAGATCAGTTGGGAGAATAGTTTCCGAACCTTGGTCGCGAGGGTTGCCGGCTTAGGCCCAGCGCTTTGTGTCGTGATGCCCGTGGGGCACGGACTGGGAGGGGTGCTCCCGCTGTGAACTCGAACGAGGGAGCCTCACGGAAATCAGGCGAGAAAGGGCTCACGAGGGTGCCCGTGCAGCCCCCTCGCAAGGTTTGCGAGAGAGAGAGAGCGAACCAGCCAAAAACCGAAAACAGAGAACAGGGGCAGAGGACGGCAAACAACACTAGAAGCAACTCTAATAAAGGTTCAAACAAGGGAGAACAAGCCAACTGCAGAAAGCAAATGAAAAGCCGCGTCCGGCACCTAGTCTAGTCTTCAACATCTTCTCACCAGCGCGGAGCTAAGTGCTGCCACTGGGCGTAGGCGGGAGCCCCCGAGGCCCGAGGGCGGCACTCCGGAGACTCCGGGGCGTGTACAGCCCCAACTCATTATTACGTGAGAGTGTCACGGACGGTGAGTTTCACAGGCATCAGGCCTTCTTCACAGGCACTGGGCCATTCTTCGGGCGGCGAGCTTCACAGGCACTGGTCCTTCTTCACAGGCACTGGGCCTTTCTTCAGGGGTAGAACTTCCGGAGATGTTGAATGTTCCAAGAGTTTGGGATGGACACCCCCTCCCGAGTCTCCAGGCGCGCGGCACCAGGCCTGGAAACATGGACAACCTTGAATGGGCCCTCCCACATGGGTGAGAGCTTATGCAGCCCTTCCCTGGAGAGTACCCGCCTGAGTATGAGGTCACCTACCTCGAGAGTCCTGGGGCGGATCTTGCAGCAATGATACCGCCACAACGCCTGCTGGTATCTTGCTGCTCGCAGTGCGGCTTCTTGACGGCACTCCTCCCCTAGCACGAGGTCCATCCCCCGCATGGCGTCCTGTTGCGCTTCATCGAACGCTAGGACCCGCGCGGAGTGACGCCTGACCTCATGAGGGAGGACTACCTCCGCTCCGTATACGAGGAAGAACGGGGTCTCGCCAGTTGACTTGGTGGCGGTGGTGCGGATGGACCACAGCACTGATTGGAGCTCGTCGTACCAGCCCCTGCCGGAGGCCTCCAGCTTCTTTTTGAAGGTCCTGGTTTTGAGGCCCTTCAGGACCTCTGCGTTGGCGCGTTCGGCCTGGTCGTTACTTCGGGGGTGTGCCACCGAAGCATAGCATATCTGCGTTCCAAGGTTAGCACAATATGTTTTGAAGAGATTGCTGGTGAACTGCGAACCATTGTCAATGATGATCTGGTTAGGGACCCCGAATCGGCTCACGAGGCCCTTGATGAACTTGACTGTAGAACCAGCTGGGATGGTGCGATCGGCTTCCACCTCCGCCCACTTGGTGAACTTGTTGATGGGGACGTAGACGTAGCAGTAGCCCCCAGGCGCTCGAGGAAACGGGCCCAAGATATACAGCCCCCAGACCGCGAACGGCCACGAGAGCGGGATGGTCTGCAGGCCCTGAGCTGGCTGATGGATCTGCTTGGCAAGGAATTGGCAGGCTTCGCAGGCCTCCACCAGCTCGATTGCGTCGTTGAGTGCCATAGGCCAGTATAAACCACTACGAAATGCTTTGCCGACGAGGGTCCGTGATGACGAGTGATGTCTGCAATCTCCACCGTGTATGTCAGCCAGCAACTCCCTCCCCTGTTCTCTGGAGATGCAACGCAGGGAAACATCATTTGTCCGCTTCCGGAAGAGCTCTCCGTCTTGGATGCAGTAGGCCGTTGTCAGGACCCCGACTCAATGCCACATCAATCTAGCATGTAACACCTCATATCACTTTGCGGCCTCACGCACGGTATCCCCACGGGTGTCGCCTTACCTTTGCCCGGGACCGTTTGTGCCTTTTGGCACACGTATATGACAGTGTCGCTAGCATCCATATGATAAGGAGCCCGGGCTGACATGGCTAGTCATAAACCCAAAGTGGCACTAACTTACAGGGACAGGCATCCATGACCCAGCATCGAACGTGTCGGTCATCAGTGAGTGAATCCAGGCTATAGCACTGGGCTAACAGGACTCCGGTGAACCGGGCTGTAGCGGGCTAACAGGACTCCGGTAACCATCGCGTGACATTTCCCCGAAGGGACAGACACAGGAACGAAGAAGGACACATGCCGGCCAGCCTAAGTGATCCGGAGCAGTAGCAAGCTACCAGGGCTCAGTGGAAGCACTAGGAGACATTTCCCGGTAAGAGAGAACTACCAAGGATAAACAACTAGATAGTCAGATCCCACACATAGCAATACACATTACACGTACGCATAACATGCAAGTATGTGCTATACAACATGGCATCACAGCATAACTCAACAACTCATATAAATAAAGGCTCAGAAGAGCCATCATAGCATTTATTACAAACAGGGGTCACATGACCCAACATTCAGAGCAATCAAGCAACAAACGGAAGCATTACATGTCTGAGTACAGACATCTATAAATGAAAAAGGCTGAAAGCCTGACTATCTACAACATCCGATCAAGATCGTAGCTGAGGTACTAGCTACTAGTCGAAGTCCAAGAGAACACTAGTAAGACCGAGGTCTCTGCTGCAAAAACATAAATAAAGCAACATGACTACAAAGGTACTCAGCAAGACTTACATCAGATCCTATCATACATGCATTTGTATCAAGAGAGTAATGTGGAGTTTAGTTGCAGCAAGCCAGCTTTGACTCTGTGGCTATCCTGTTCTACGACTACCAGAACTTCTTTAAGGTGATACGACGTACACGAGTCCACTAATTACCACACAATACACTACTATGGATTCATCCCCGTCTCCCTACGAGAAGGCCATCCATAGCACTCACACTTGTCTTGAGCTTTTTAGAGTATACCCTTCAAGTTGTCTATGTACCATGTAAGCATCCAAGAAGTCCATAACCGCGGACCCGGCTATTCGAATAGATCATGTTAACCCTGCAGGGGTGTACTTCTTCACACACGCTCTCGCCACTTACCGCCATGTACACGTCATGTATCTCGGCAACCTTCAAGCGGAAGCCTGGCGAGGGTGTCGGCCACGACCTGACTAACCACACAAGACTCTAGCCCAGGTTTATCGCCTATTCGGGTTCCATCCGCAAGGAGATCCGGCCGGGGTTTCACTCACGGCCCCAAATGATGTGTGCAGGGTTCCCAAGCCCGCCTCGCCGGATGGATCTACGCTTGGTACACCGTGCCACTTGTGCCAAGCCCACCTGGCCGAGTGCCACTTGGTAGAAAAATAGCACTACCTACAAACACCAGAAACTAGTTGCGACTCCTGGACAGAGATCAAGTTGGTTAATAAGTCAAGAGGGCTTGGAGCGCCCGGAGCCCAATGTGTGGTAGTATCGAGTCATTGGACAACATACATAGAACTCAGGGCTTAAGGACGGTTCCAGTGAGACAACCCACCATGTACTCCTACATGGCCTCTCACCGCTACCTTTACCAAATCGTGTTCACACACTTAACTCTCAGCACCAGAACATATCGTAACACTCCAATTCATTCCCAATGAATCAGACCTGACACAACTCTAAGCAATAGCAGGCATAGCATGGTAGGAACACAACATGGCTCAATCAACTCCTACACATGCTAGTGGGTTTCAACTATTTACTGTGGCAATGACAGGTCATGCAGAGGAATGGGTTCAACTACCGCAGCACAAAGTAGCAGATGAATCGTTGTTGTCCTAATGCAATAACTGAGAGCAGGAGCGAGAGAGTAGGGTTCTATCGAAATGAACAAGGGGGTTTGCTTGCCTGGTAAATCAACAAGGGAGGCACTGCTTCAAAGACAGGTACTCTGGAACGGTCTCCGGAGCAAGACCTATCGAGAAGGAACAGTGTCGGCAATCAATACACAAACATATGCAACAATATGATGCATGAACATGGCATGTAGATGTGATGCTGTTTGAGCTAATGCAACTAGTATTCAAATTGAATGAAGTCCATTTGAATCAAGGGTTCAAATGCAACTCCAAATAAGCTCTTATATAAGCCATAATGTGTTTTCTCATATTCAGCATGTATAAGTTGGTTTGTCATGCATGAAACTAGTACAGATGGAAAGATTGCATTTTTCTGATAATTTTTCATATATAAATTATTTCAATCTGAGCTACGGTTGAATTTCTATGAATTTTTGAAGTTAAATCAATTTCTGGAATTTCCTGATTTAATTTAAATCCAGAAATCATATTATTGCGCCAGCATGACGTCAGCACGACGTCAGCAGGTCAACCGGGGCTGACCAGGGTCAAACCTGACGTGTGGGGTCCACACGTTAGTGACACTGGGGTTAACCCCGAGTGAAACCTGGGCTGATTAGCTTTGACTAAGCCCTGGGGCCCACTAGTCAGTGTCAGGGGGGTTAAATAAGCGGTGATTAGTACTAAGCTAATCACGCGCCACGTCAGTCGCCGGAGTTTCGCCGGCGACGACCTCGAGCCACGGCGGAAGTTCGCCGGAACGAGCTGGAGGCCACGGTTTGGCACACGGAGGCCACCGGCGGGTAGCCCGTGCACGGGCGCATCCAGCCGCGCTCAGGGAAGGCCGTGGGAACGGCGGAGCTCGCCGGAGCAGAGCTCGTGGTGGCGGCGGCGCTTCGGGTGTGCGAGGGAGAGAGCAGGGGGAGAGGAGGAGGGCGAGGGAGAGTGCGAGAGAGGTCGGGGTGGCTACGTGGTGTCTCCGGGGCATCCAGACGAGGAGGGGAGAGGGCAGGCAGGCAGGGAGGCTGGTGGCGTGGCGCGATGGAGCGCGCGCGCGTCGGGCACGCGCCCATCCCCCTGTCAAGGACGAAGACGACAGAGGAGGGGGCCAGTGGGCTGGGCCGGCGCTGGCTGCTTCTGGGCTGCACAGGGAGGAGGCCCGGGTAAGTCTCCCTTTTTATTTCTGTTTTCTTTTCTATTTTTCTGACATTTGTTTTGATTTAATTAAAATATTAAATCATTTTATTACCTTATGCCAATTTTTGCAGGAGCTAACTATATTATTCCAGAGCTCCCCAACAGGTGGCATAATTTTTGGACATATATTAATATATATATAACTAATATATTTCCAATGCAAATATTTATGCATTAATTCCAAATGCCCAAAATAAATACCTATGAGCTCTTAAAAATATTGGTTTGATTTTTATCTCTGTCCAATATTTTCAGAGAGCAACATGAGCATTTTCTTGGACCCTTTTGGAGAAATTTTTATTTGGGTCATTTTCAAAAATGATTCTGAGGGTTCCACCAATCCTCATTTCAAATTTAAATGGAATATAAACATGATGCACAAATGACTAGCTAGTCTAGGTCATACCAGACTAGGGATGTGACAGCCGTGGCCTGCTGGGCCACGCGTTCGGCGTCCTCCTCTTTCTCTGGCAGCATCCCTTTCATCAGGTAGTCCTTGAATTCTGTGGTACAGCACCCCTCCTGAGGCTCCAGCGCTAGGAGCAAGCGCGCTCCCGAGGTCGGGCCACAGGCTGGGGCCCCTATGGCAGGTGGCTGAGGGAGTTCCTCCCGAGGTTGCGCTGTGCTTGATAGTGACGGCGCTGCCGATGGCTTGAAGAGTCGTTCCTCGAAAATGCTAGGCTTCTGAGGCAGCCGCCTAGATTCCCTCCCGGCGATGTCATCAGCCTCTTGGTTGGTGCCGCGGGGCACATGCTGCAACTCCAGCCCCCAAAACTGCTTTTCCATCCTGCGCACCTCCGCAAGATACGTTTCCATGTGCTCGTCCTTCGGCTCGTACACCTTGTTGGAGAAGTTGACTAGGAGCTGTGAATCACCCTTGATGATGAGGCGCTTCACCCCCAGTGCTGTTGCAGCTTTCAAGCCTGCTATGAGGCCCTCATATTCTGCTATGTTGTTGGAGACCTTCTCGCCATGCTGGAAACAGAGCTGCACGGCGTAGTAGAGCTTATCCTGAGTGGGGGATATAAGCACTGCACCAGCCCCCGCGCCATGTCGCGAGAACGCTCCATCGAAGTACATGACCCAGCCATCTGGTGCCTCACTTCCTAGGGAAAGTGACCGATCCTCGCCTGCCTCGAGCCCTGGCGCCTCTATCCATTCTGCCACAAAATCTGCAAGTGCGGCTCCCTTGACGACCCTGGTTGTGCTGAATTCCAACTGAAACGCTTATAACTCGATGTTCCATTCGGCGACCCTTTTGGCTGAGTTGGGGCTCTGAGTACCCTTTCCAAGGGGTACGCCGAGACGACCTTGATGTGGTGACCTTGAAAGTAGTGCCACAGCTTTCACGAGGCCACCAATAGCGTGAGCAAGAGCTTCTGAGGCATGGGGTATCGTGCCCTTGCATCCCGCAGCACCGTGCTGACAAAATACACCGGATGCTCGAAGAGGGTGGGTGTGCTAACGAGGTCCGGACCCTCCGTAGGGTTAGGCGCCTCCTGAAACGACGGAGCCCCCAGCACCTAGTAGCCTGGCGAGGCCTCTTCAGCCCTAGGGGCGTCTTCCTGTTGAGGCTGGTCTCCATCTGCCGAGGTTGTGGTCTTCGTGAGGCCTTCTTGGTCTTGTGTTTCTGCGACCGGGGCCGTGGCCGGTCGTGACATAGCCTTGGTCTGGCGCTCTTCCCGAACCACCACTAGAGCTGCACTGGCGAAGTAGGGTGTGGTGCCGAGGTAGAGCACCAGGGGCTCAAGAGGGCGCGGCGCCACCATCATAGGAGGGCTGGTCAGGTACTTCTTGAGGTCTTGAAATGCTTGGTGGGCCTCCTGTTTCCATTCAAACGGACCCTTCTTCTTTATCAGCTTGAAGAAAGGCAAGGCACACTCCCCCAGCTTGGAGATGAAGCGTCTTAACGCAGTTACGCGTCCGACGAGCTTCTGCATTTCTCTGAGGGTTTGCGGTGGACTCATGTCTTCGATTGCCTTGACCTTCTCTGGGTTGGCCTCGATCCCTCTGTGGGACACGAGGAAGCCTAGAAGCTTGCCGGAAGGAATGCCAAACACGCACTTCTCCGGGTTGAGTCGCAGGTCCACTTCATGGAGGGTCGTGAAGGTCTCTTCCAGGTCCTGGATCAAGGTCTTCGCCTCCCGAGACTTCACCACAATGTCAACGATGTAAGCCTCAGCGTTTTTCCCGAGCTGCCGGCCCAAGGCGATGTGCATCAGTCACTGGAAGGTTGCGCCCGCATTCCGCAACCCGAACGGCATGCAGGTGTAGCAGTATACCCCACATGGGGTCAGGAAGGCCGTCTTCTCCACATCTTCTACCGCCATCTTGATTTGGTGATAGCCCAAAAACGCATCCAGGAAACATAGCAGGTCGCACTCGGCAATGGAGTCGACGATTTGGTCGATGCAAGGGAGAGGGAACGGATCTTGAGGGCAGGCCTTGTTGAGGTTGGTGAAGTCCACGCACATGCGCTCCTTTCCTCCCTTTTTCGGCACAATGACAAGGTTTGCCAGCCATTCGGGGTAGCGAACTTCGCGAATAACACATGCCGCCTCCAGCTTGCGGGTTTCTTGGACGATGAAGGCCTGCTTCTCGGTGGACTGCCGCCTTGCTTTCTGCTTCACGGGGCGCACATTGGGGCACACATTCAGGTGATGCTCAATCACCTGCCTTGGGAGCCCCGCTAGCTGCTTGGGTTCCCATGCGAACACTTCCTTGTTCGAGCGCAGGAACTTCACCAGCGCCTCCTCTTAGTCGGGGTCTAGATTGGCACCCATGGTGAAGGTGGCGCCGGAGGACCCGTCCTCCTCAACTGGTACTTGCTTGGTCTCCGCCTTGTCCTGGGTGAACAGATGCTTCTTCTTGGTCGGCGCAACCCCCTTGGCCTTGGACGTGTTGGTGCTGGCAGGCTGCGCTGTCGCGGCTGTCTTGAGGGCGAGCTTGAGCGCCAAAAGAGCATCCTTGGTATCTCCAGCTATGGTGAGGACGCCGCTGCTCCCGGGCATCTTCATTAGGTTGTAGGCCGGATGGGTCACTACCATGAACTGAGCCAAGGTGGGGTATCCGAGGATGGCGTTGTATGGGATGCTGATGTGGGCGATGTCAAAGTTGATCAGCTCCATGCGGAAGTTGTCGTGGGTGCCGAAGGTCACAAGGAGGAGGATCTGCCCTAGGGAGCTGGAGGAACCGCCTCCGAATCCCGAGAAGGGCTTGCTGGGATGGAGCCGTTCCAACGGTACATGAGGGTGAAGCGCGGTGTTGGTGGAGAGCGAGCCGATGGAAGGGAGAGCTCCGGCACACCCCTACCTGGCGCGCCAA
The DNA here is from genome assembly GCF_018294505.1 of Triticum aestivum. NCBI lineage: Eukaryota > Viridiplantae > Streptophyta > Magnoliopsida > Poales > Poaceae > Triticum > Triticum aestivum. Next base: position 398,893,551 of record NC_057810.1, read on the forward strand.
ATGTCGGATACCGGGTTCCGGCAAAACCCTTAAGGTTCAAACTCTGGGGTGCGCACGAAGATCTTCTCCCTACCAAAACACGCCCACAGCCTCGCCGTGATTCTAAGCTAGAACGATAAACAACACAAGAGACATGAGGTTTATACTGGTTCAGGCCGCCGTTGTGGTGTAATACCCTAATCCAGTGTGTGGTGTGGTGGATTGCCTCTTGGGCGGATGATGAATAGTACAAGGGAAGAACAGCCTCGCGAGGGGTGTACTTGTGGTGGTGTGCTTGGAGAGGAATTGATTTGTCTCTATTGGCTCTGGATTAGATCTCCCCCTTCTACTGTGGTGGCTAGCCCTATATATAGAGGCCCTGGTCCTCTTCCCAAATATTGAGTGGGAAGGGAGCCAACAATGGCCATTTTGAAAGGGGACAGCTAGTACAAGCTATCCTGGCTAAAGGTGGTCTTCGACTGCCAAAGGCACTGGCGATGACGCCGTCTTGGGCTCCACGGTGACCTCTGTCCTGCCGTCCTGCTGGCCTTGGTCTCGTTGCACTGATATGGAAACCTTTTCTTGATGCCTCGGTACTCCACGCCTGCGCTTGCCCCCTTTGCACCAAAGAGGAAACGAGGACACTGCGCTGGCGCCCGCCTGGCACCCGCCTGGTCTTGATCGTCATGGCTTGCGTCATGAGCACCTCGCGAGGTACCTCTCGCCTTGATATCTCCGCCTCCTCGCGAGCCTGCCTGGTGAGGCCGCCCTGTGGAGGCCTTGTGTCGTCTGCCCCGCGAGGCTTGGCCCCTTGCGAGGGTCTTGAACTTGGGTTGATGAAGACAGGCCGTACTGGGCCACCGCTGAGCCACGCTGCAGGCCGCAGGCAGGCAAGTCTGGGGATCCCCGTTCCAGAACATCGACAATTTTGAGAGTCTTTTAGAATAGCATGGTATTTGCTATGATTATAAAATTGGTCCTAGAATGATGGGCATCCAAGTTGGGTATAATAAAAACTATCATAGAAAGTGAATTGGATGCTATGATCAATTTGATGCTTGATAATTGTTTTGAGATATGAGGATGGTGATATTAGAGTCATTTAGTTGGGTAATTGTGAATTTAAAGAATACTTGTGTTGAAGTTTGTGATTCTCGTAGCATGCACGTATGGTGAACCGCTTTGTGATGAAGTTGGAGCATAATTTATTTATTGATTGTCTTCCTTATGAGTGGCGGTCGGGGACGAGCGATGGTCTTTCCTACCAATCTATCCCCCTAGGAGCATGTGTGTAGTACTTTGTTTTCATTGCTTTGCAATAAGTATATGAGTTCTTTATGACTAATGTTGAGTCCATTGATTATACGCACTTTCACCCTTCCACCATTGCTAGCCTCTCTTGTGCCGCGCAACTTTCGCTGGTACCATACACCCACCATATACCTTCCTCAAAGCAGCCACCATACCTACCTATTATGGCATTTCCATAACCATTCTGAGATATATTGCCATGCAACTTTCCACCGTTCCGTTTATTACGACACGCTCCATCATTGTCATACTACTCTTTGTATGATCATGTAGTTGACATCGTACTTGTGGCAAGGCCACCTTCATGAATCCATACATGTCACTCTTGATTCATTGCATATCCCGGTACACCGCCGGAGGCATTCATATAGAGGCATATTTTGTTCTAAGTATCGAGTTGTAATCTTGAGTTGTAAGTAAATAAAAGTGTGATGATCTTCATTATTAGAGCATTGTCCCAAGTGAGGAAAGGATGATGGAGACTATGATTCCCCCACAAGTCAGGATGAGACTTCGGACTTTATGAAAAAAAGGCCAAATGAAAAAAAAGAGAAAGGCCAAATAAAAAAAGAAAGGCTAAATAAATAAAAAATGAGAGAAAAAGAGAGAAGGGACAATGCTACTATCCTTTTACCGCACTTGTGCTTCAAAGTAGCACCATGATCTTCATGATAGAGAGTCTCCTATGTTGTCACTTTCATATACTAGTGGGAATTTTTCATTATAGAACTTGGCTTGTATATTCCAATGATGGGCTTCCTCAAAATTCCCTAGGTCTTCGTGAGCAAGCAAGTTGGATGCAAACCCACTTAGTTTCTTTTGTTGAGGTTTCATACATTTATAGCTCTAGTGCATCCGTTGCATGACAATCCCTACTCACTCACATTGATATCTATTAATGGGCATCTCCATAGCCCGTTGATACGCCTAGTTTATGTGAGACTATCTTCTCCTTTTTGTCTTCTCCACAACCACCATTCTATTCCACATATAATGCTATGACCATGGCTCACGCTCATGTATTGCGTGAAAGTTGAAAAAGTTTAAGATTACTAAAGTATGGAACAATTGCTTGGCTTGTCATGGGGGTTGTGCATGATTAAATACTTTGTGTGATGAAGATACAGCAACAGCTAGACTATATGATTTTGTAGGGATAACTTTCTTTAGCCATGCTATTTTGAGAAGACATGATTGCTTTATTAGTATGCTTGAAGTATTACTATTTCTTATGTCAATATGAACTTTTATTTTGAATCATTTGGATCTGAACATTCATGCCATAATAAATAAAAATTACATTGAGAATTATGCTAGGTAGCATTCCACATCAAAAATTATGTTTGTATCATTTACCTACTCGAGGACGAGAAGGAATTAAGCTTGGGGACGTTGATACGTCTCCAACATATCTATAATTTTTTATTGTTCCATGCTATTATATTACCCGTTTTTGATGTTTATGGGCTTTACTTTACACTTTTATATCATTTTTGGGACTAACCTACTAACCGGAGGCCCAGCCCGAATTGTTGTTTTTTGTTGCCTATTTTAGTGTTTCGAAGAAAAGGAATATCAAACGGAGTCCAAGCAGAATGAAACCTTCGGGAGCGATCTTTTTGGAACAAACGCAATCCAGTGGACTTGGAGTGGAAGTCAAGCAACAACCAAGGCGGCCACGAGGGTTCCCGGCGTGCCCCCTAGGGGTGGGCGCACCCCCCACCCTCGTGGGCCCCTCGAGCGTCCACCGACCTACTTCTTCTTCCTATACATACACTCGTACCCTAAAACCATCAGAAAGGACCACGAGAACCTAATTCCACCTCCGCAACCTTCTGTATCCACGAGATCCCATCTTGGAGCCTTCGCCAGCGCTCCGCCGAAGGGGGAATCGACCATGGAGGGCCTCTACATCATCTCCAAGGCCTCTCTAATGAGTTGTGAGTAGTTTACCACAGACCATCGGGTCCATAGTTATTAGCTAGATGGCTTCTTCTCTCTCTTTGAATCTCAATACAAAGTTCTCCTCGATCTTCTTGGAGATCTATTCGATGTAACTCTTTTTGCGGTGTGTTTGTCGAGATCTGATGAATTGTGGGTTTATGATCAAGTTTTTCTATGAGAAATATTTGAATCTCCTCCGAATTCTTTTGTGTGTGATTAAGTTATCTTTGCAAGTCTCTTTGAATTATCAGTTTGGTTTGGCCTACTAGATTGATCTTTCTTGCAATGGGAGAAGTGCTTAGCTTTGGGTTCCATCTTGCGGTGTCCTTTCCCAGTGACAGCAGGGGCAGCAAGGTACGTATTGTATTGTTTCCATAGAGGATAAAAAGATGGGGTTTATGTCATATTGCATGAGTTTATCCCTCTACATCATGTCATCTTTCTTAATGCGTTACTCTGTTCTTATGAACTTAATACTCTAGATGCAGGCAGGAGTCGGTCGATGTTTGGAGTAATAGTAGTAGATGTAGAATCATTTCGGTCTACTTGTTGCGGACATGATGCCTATATACATGATCATGCCTAGATAATCTCATAACTATGTGCTTTTCTATCAATTGCTCGACAGTAATTTGTTCACCCACTGTAATACTTATGCTATCTTGAGAGAAGCCACTAGTAAAACCTATGGCCCCTGAGTCTATCTTTTATCATATAAGTTTTCCATCTACTTTTATTTGCATCTTTTACTTTCCAATCTATATCATAAAAATACCAAAAATATTTATCTTATCATATTATCTCTATCAGATCTCACTTTCACAAGTGGCCGTGAAGGGATTGACAACCCCTTTATTGCATTGGTTGCGAGGTTCTTGTTTGTTTGTGTAGGTGCGTGGGACTTTTGAGGAGCCTCCTACTGGAATGATACCTTGGTTCTCAAAAACTGAGGGAAATACTTACGCTACTTTTCTGCATCACCCTTTCCTCTTCAAGGAAAACCAACGCATGCTCAAGATGTAGCAAACGTGTGGCAAAAGCGGTCTGGTGACAACTCAATAGTTCAATGTGCCATGCTTTACGCCTTAGAACCGGGACTTCAAAGACATTTTGAACATCATGGAGCATATGAGATGTTCCCGGAGTTTAAGTTAATATTTCAAGCAAATGTCTGGGTTGAGAGATATGAAGTCTCCAACAAGTTCTATAGCTGCAAGATGGAGGAGAATGGTTTTGTCAATGAACACATACTCAAAATGTCTGGGTATCATAACCACTTGACTCAGCTGGGAGTTGATCTTCCAGTTGATAGTGTTATTGACAGAGTTCTTTAGTCACTGCCACCAAGCTACAAAGGCTTTGTGATGAACTATAATATGCAAGGGATGAATAAAACGATTCCTGAGCTCTTCGCAATGCTTATGGCTACAGAGGTGGAAATCAAGACGGAGCATCAAGTGTTGATGGTTAACAGGACCACTAGTTTCAACAAAAAGGGCAAGGGAAAGAAAGAGAACTTCAATAAGAATGGCAAGCAAGTTGCCACTCCCGGGAAGAAGCCCAAAGCTGGACCCAAGCCTGAAATTGAGTGCTTCTACTGCAAAGGGAATGGTCACTGGAAGCGGAACTGCCCCAAATACTTTGCGGATAAGAAGGATGGCAAAGTGAACAAAGGTATATTCGATATGCATGTTATTGATGTGTCACTTACTAATGCTCATAGCAGCGCCTGGGTATTTGATACTGGTCCCGTTGTTCATATTTGTAACTCGAAACAGGAGTTGTGGAATAAACGAAGATTGGCTAAGGACGAGGTGACAGTGCGCATCGGAAATGGTTCCAAGGTCGATGTGATCGCTGTCGGCACGCTACCTCTACATCTACCTTCAGCATTAGTTTTAGACCTCAATAATTGTTATTTGGTGTCTGCGTTGAGCATGAACATTATATCTAGATCTTGTTTATTGCAAGACGGTTATTCATTTAAATAAGAGAATAATGGTTGTTCTATTTATATGAGTAATAGTTTTTATGGTCATGCACACTTAATGAATGGTCTATTCTTGTTGAATCTCGATCGTAGTGATACACATATTCATAATATTGATGCCTGATACGTCTCCAACGTATCTATAATTTTTGATTGCTCCATGCTACTTTATCTACTGTTTTGGACTATATTGGGCTTTATTTTCCACTTTTATATTACTTTTGGGACTAACCTATTAACCGGAGGCCCAGCCCAGAATTGCAATTTTTTGCCTTTTTCAGTATTTTGAAGAAACAGAATATCAAACGGAGTCCAAACGGAATGAAACCTTCGGGGTGGTGATTTTCCAACCAAACGTGATCCAGGAGACTTGGACCCTACTCCAAGAAGCTTCCGAGGAGGTCACGAGGGTGGAGGGCGCCCCCCCCCCCTTGGGCGCGCCCCCAACCTCGTGGGCCCCTCGGAGCTCCACCGACGTACTCCTTCCTCCTATATATACCTACGTATCCCCGAACGATCAGAACAGGAGCCAAAAACCTAATTCCACCGCTGCAACCTTCTGTATCCACGAGATCCCATCTTGGGGCCTGTTCCGGAGCTCCACCGGAGGGGGCATCCACCATGGAGGGCTTCTACATCATCACCATAGCACCTCCGATGAAGTGTGAGTAGTTTACTTCAAACCTTCGGGTCCATAGCTAGTAGCTAGATGGCTTCTTCTCTCTTTTTGGATCTCAATACAATGTTCTCCCCCTCTCGTGGAGATCTATTCGATGTAATCTTCTTTTTGCGGTGTGTTTGTTGAGACCGATGAATTGTGGGTTTATGATCCAGTATTATCTATGGAAAATATTTGATTCTTCTCTGAATTCTTTAATGTATGATTGAGTTATCTTTGCAAGTCTCTTCAAATTATCTTTTTGGTTTGGTCAACTAGATTGGTAGTTCTTGCAATGGGAGAAGTGCTTAGCTTTGGGTTCAATCTTGCGGTGTCCTTACTCAGTGATAGAAAGAGTTGCAAGGCATGTATTGTATTGTTGCCATCGAGGATAACAAGATGGGGTTTTTATCATATTGCATGAATTTATCCCTCTACATCATGTCATCTTGCTTACTGCGTTACTCTGTTTTTACTTAATACTCTAGATGCATGCTGGATAGTGGTCGATGAGTGGAGTAATAGTAGTAGATGCAGAATCGTTTTGATCTACTTGTTTTGGACGTGATGCCTATATACATGATCATTGCCTAGATATACACATAACTATGCTCAATTCTGTCAATTGCTCAAGAGTAATTTGTTCACCCACCGTAGAATACGTATGCTCTTGAGAGAAGCCACTAGTGAAACCTATGGCCCCCGGGTCTATTCTCATCATATCAATCTATATCACTTTATTTACTTGCTTTGTTTTATTTTGCCTTTACTTTTTATTTTGCATCTATCTATCAAAAATACCAAAAATATTATCTCTATCAGATCTCACTCTCGTAAGTGACCGTGAAGGGATTGACAACCCCTAAGCGTTGGTTGCGAGTTGCTATCGTTTTGTGTAGGTACGAGGGACTTGTGCGTGGTCTCCTACTGGATTTATACCTTGGTTCTCAAAAACTGAGGGAAATACTTACGCTACTTTACTGCATCATCCTCTCCTCTTTGGGGAAATCCAACGCAGTGCTCAAGAGGTAGCAAGAAGAATTTCTGGCGCCATTGCCGGGGAGGCTCACGCAAGCAAGTCCACCATACCAAGTACCCATCGCAATCCCTATCTCTCGCATTACATTATTTGCCATTTGCCTCTCGTTTTCCTCTCCCCCACTTCACCCTTGCCGTTTTATTTGCCCTCTCTCTCTCCCAATCTCCTCCTCTCTTTCTCGTTTGCCTTTTTCCCTTTGCCTTTCTGCTTGCTCGTGTGTTGGTTTGCCTATTTGCCACGATGGCTCTACCTAGATTTGGTGACCTTCACCTTAAAAGGCTAGAGGAGATCGAAAGCAATGTTAGAAAGTTTATGGTTTTGCAATTTGAGCACAATAATTTCTTTAGAAACGAACTTAAGGAACAAAAAAGTTTTATGAGCATTATGAATAAAGAACTCGATGATATGTCTAAAGAATTTGATGGTATAAGGGCCCAAATTGCTCGTCTTGAAAAAATGACCGCCGAAATTTTGGATATGCAAGCTACCTTAGTCAATAAGATGGCCGCTAAACCGAATTCCTATAAAAATCAAGATGAAGATCTAAAAGTTATTGATGTGTCCCCCATTAAATCTTTGTTTTGCAATATGAATCTTGATGAATCTGAATATTATCTTCCTTTACCTAGAAGGCATTCTAAGAATTCGGAGTTTCTAGATCTTGATGATGAAATTGATGAAAGTGGGATTGAAATAAATAAAAATCGTGATGTTGCTAAACCCACTATTTTGTATCTCAAGGAATTTAATGATGAAAATTGCTCTTTGATTGGTTGTATTTTCTTGTTGCAATCCGTGCTAGAATCTCCTCATGCTTATAGTCAAAATAAGGCCTTTACCGAACACATTCTTGATGCCTTGATGCAATCTTATGAAGAAAAACTTGAGTTGAAAGTTTCTATCCCTAGAAAACTCTATGATGAGTGGGAACCTACTACTAAAATTAAAATTAAAGATATTGAGTTTCATGCTTTGTGTGATTTGGGTGCTAGTGTCTCTACTATCCCCAAAACTTTATGTGATTTGCTAGATTTTCGTGATTTTGATGATTGCTCTCTAAACTTGCATCTTGCGGATTCCACTATTAAAAAGTCTATGGGAAGAACTAATGATGTTCTTATTGTTGCAAATAGGAATTATGTGCCCGTAGATTTTATCGTTCTTGACATAGATTGCAATCCTTCATGTCCTATTATTCTTGGTAGACCTTTCCTTAGAATGATTGGTGCAATTATTGATATGAAGGAAGGGAATATTAGATTCCAATTTCCCTTAAAGAAGGGTATGGAACACTTCCCTAGAAAGAAAATAAAATTACCATATGAATCTATCATGAGAGGCACTTATGGATTGCCTACCTAAGATGGCAATACCTAGATCTATCCTTGCTTTTATGCCTAGCTAGGGGCGTTAAACGATAGCGCTTATTGGGAGGCAACCCAATTTTATTTTTTGTTTTTTGTTTTAGCTTCTGTTTAGGAATAAATAATCCATCTACCTTCTGTTTGGATGTGGTTTTATGTTTTAATTAGTGTTTATGCCAAGTAGGACCTATAGGATAACCTACGATGATAGTTGATTTGATTCTGCTGAAAAACAGAAACTTTGCACGCACAAATTTAATTATGATAAATCACAGGAACGTTCTTTTGCGTTGATTCCTTTTTCTGCTGATCAATAAACAAATTGTCCAGGACTTCCTATTTGTTAGAATTTTTAGAGTTCCAGAAGTTTGCGTTAGTTACAGATTGCTACAGACTGTTCTGTTTTTGACAGATTCTGTTTTTCGTGTGTTGTTTGCTTATTTTGATGAATCTATAGCTAGTAAATTATTTTATAAACCATATAGAAGTTGGAATACAGTAGGTTTAACACCAATATAAATAATGAATGAGTTCATTACAGTACCTTGAAGTAGTCTTTTGTTTTCTTTCTCTAACGGAGCTCACGAGATTTCTGTTGAGTTTTGTGTTGTGAAGTTTTCAAGTTTTGGGTGAATTCTTTTGATGGATTATGGAACAAGGAGTGGCAAGAGCCTAAGCTTGGGGATGCCCATGGCACCCCCAAGATAATCCAAGGACACCAAAAAGTCAAAGCTTGGGGATGCCCCGGAAGGCATCCCCTCTTTCGTCCTCTTCCATCGGTAATTTACTTGGAGCTATATTTTTATTCACCAACATGATATGTGTTTTGCTTGGAGCGTCTTGTATTATTTGTGTCTTTGCTTGTTAGTCTACCACAATCATCCTTGCTGTACACATCTTTCGAGAGAGCCATACATGAATTGGAATTTGTTAGAATACTCTATGTGATTCACTTATATCTTTTGAGCTTGATAGTTTTGCTCATAGTGCTTCACTTATATCTTTTGAGCGTGATGATTTTTGCTCTAGTACTTCACTTAGATCTTTTAGAGCACGGTGGTGGATTTGTTTTAAAGAAACTATTGATCTCTCATGCTTCACTTAGATTATTTTGAGAGTCATTGATAGCATGGTAATTTGCTTAATGTTAATATACTTAGTGTTCAAGACATGTGAAACTTTCTTTTGAGTAAATTGAATACTAAAGATAAGTTTGGTGCTTGATAATTGTTTTGAGATATTGGAGGTAATAATATCAAAGTCGTGCTAGTTGATAATTGTGAATTTGAGAAATACTTGTGTTGAAGTTGCAAGTCCCGTAGCATGCACGTATGGGTAAAGTTGTGTAACAAATTTGAAACATGAAGTGTACCTGGCTTGTGCATCCTTATGAGTGGCGGTCGGGGACGAGCGATGGTCTTTTCCTACCAATCTATCCCCCTAGGAGCATGCGCGTAGTACTTGAATTTTTTCATGGCTTCTAAATTTTTTGCAATAAGTATATGAGTTCTTTTGACTAATGTTGAGTTCATGGATTATACGCACTCTCACCTTTCCACCTTTGCTAGCCTCTTCGGTACCGTGCATTGCCCTTTCTCACCTTGAGAGTTGGTGCAAACTTCGCATGTGCATCCAAACCCCGTGATACGATTCGCTCTATCACACAAAAACCTCCTTATATCTTCCTCAAAACAGCCACCATACCTACCTATCATGGCATTTCCATAGCCATTCTGAGATATATTTCCATGCAACTTCCATCATCATCATCATGACATACATTACTTTTGTCATATTGCCATCGCATGATCATGTAGTTGACATCGTATTTGTGGCAAAGCCACCATGCATTATTTCCCATATGTGTCACTCTTGATTCATTGCACCATCCCGGTACACCGCCGGAGGCATTCATATAGAGTCATCCTTTGTTCTAAATATCGAGTTGTAATTGTTGAGTTGTAACAAAAATAAAAGTGTGATGATCATCATTATTAGAGCATTGTCCCAAGTGAGGAAAGGATGATGGAGACTATGATTCCCCCATAAGTCGGGATGAGACTCCGGACGAAAAAAAAAGAGGCCATAAAAAAAAGAGAAAGGCCCAAACAAAAAAAAGAGAGAGAAAAAGAGAGAAGGGACAATGCTACTATCCTTTTACCACACTTGTGCTTCAAAGTAGCACTTTGTTCTTCATGTAGTGAGTCTCATATATTGTGCTTCAAAGTAGCACCAAGATCTTCATGATAGTGAGTATCATAAGTTGTCTTTTTATAGTAGTGGGAATTTTTCATTATAGAACTTGGCTTGTATATTCCAATGATGGGCTTCTTCAAAATGCCCTAGGTCTTCGTGAGCAAGCGAGTTGGATGCACACCCACTAGTTTTCTTTTGTTGAGCATTCATAGCACTAGTGCATCCGTTGCATCGCAATCCCTACTCCTCATGTTGACATCAATTGATGGGCATCTCCATAGCCCGTCGATTAGCCTCGTCAATGTGAGACCTTCTTTTTTTTGTCTTCTCCACACAATCCCCATCATCATATTCTATTCCACCCATAGTGCTATATCCATGGCTTGCGCTCATGTATTGCGTGAAAGTTGAAAAGTTTGAGATTATTTAAGTATGAAACAATTTCTTGGCTTGTCATCGGGGGTATAGAAGTTGGGAACATCTTTGTGTGACGAAAATGAAGCATAGCCTAACCATATGATTTTGTGGGGATGAACTTTCTTTGGCCATGTTATTTTGAGAAGACATGATTGCTTTAATTAGTATGCTTGAAGTATTATTATTTTTGTGTCAATATGAACTTTTGTCTTGAATCTTTCGGATCTGAATATTCCTATCACAATTAAGAAGATTTACATTGAAATTATGCCAAAGTATCACTCCGCATCAAAAAATCTTTTTTTTATCATTTACCTACTCGAGGACGAGCAGGAATTAAGCTTGGGGATGCCTGATACGTCTCCAACGTATCTATAATTTTTAATTGCTCCATGCTACTTTATCTACTGTTTTGGACTATATTTGGCTTTATTTTCCACTTTTATATTACTTTTGGGACTAACCTATTAACCGGAGGCCCGGCCCAGAATTGTTGTTTTTTGCCTTTTTTAGTATTTCGAAGAAACAGAATATCAAACGGAGTCCAAACGGAATGAAACCTTCGGGGTCGTGATTTTCCAACCGAACATGATCCAGGAGACTTGGACCCTACTCCAAGAAGCTTCCAAGGAGGTCACGAGGGTGGAGGGCCCCCCCTGGGCGCGCCCTCCTACCTCGTGGGCCCCTCGGAGCTCCACCGACGTACTCCTTCCTCCAATATATACCTACGTATCCCCGAACGATCAGAACAGGAGCCAAAAACCTAATTCCACCGCCGCAACCTTCTGTATCCACGAGATCCCATCTTGGGGCCTGTTCTCGAGCTCCGTCGGAGGGGGCATCCACCATGGAGGGCTTCTACATCATCACCATAGCCCCTCCGATGAAGTGTGAGTAGTTTACTTCAGACCCTCGGATCCATAGCTAGTAGCTAGATGGCTTCTTCTCTCTTTTTGGATCTCAATACAATGTTATCCCCCTCTCTCGTGGAGATCTATTCGATGCATTCTTCTTTTTGCGGTGTGTTTGTTGAGACCGGTCAATTGTGGGTTTATGATCCAGTATTATCTATGGAAAATATTTGATTCTTCTCTCAATTCTTTTATGTATGATTGAGTTATCTTTGCAAATCTCTTCGAATTATCATTTTGGTTTGGCCAACTAGATTGGTAGTTCTTGCAATGGGAGAAGTGCTTAGCTTTGGGTTCAATCTTGCGGTGTCCTTACTCAGTGACAGAAAGAGTTGCAAGGCACGTATTGTATTGTTGCCATCGAGGATAACAAGATGGGGTTTTTATCATATTGCATGAATTTATCCCTCTTACATCATGTCATCTTGCTTACGGCGTTACTCTGCTTTTACTTAATACTCTAGATGCATGCTGGATAGCGGTCGATGAGTGGAGTAATAGTAGTAGATGCAGAATCATTTTGATCTACTTGTTTTGGACGTGATGCCTATATACATGATCATTGCCTAGATGTACTCATAACTATGCTCAATTCTGTCAATTGCTCAACAGTAATTTGTTCACCCACCGTAGAATACTTATGCTCTTGAGAGAAGCCACTAGTGAAACCTATGGCCCCCGGGTCTATTGTCATCATATCAATCTATATTACTTTATTTACTTGCTTTGTTTTACTTTGCCTTTACTTTTTATTTTGCATCTATCTATCAAAAATACCAAAAATATTATCTCTATCAGATCTCACTCTCGTAAGTGACCGTGAAGGGATTGACAACCCCTAAGCGTTGGTTGCGAGTTGCTATTGCTTTGTGTAGGTACGAGGGACTTGTGCGTGGTCTCCTACTAGATTGATACCTTGGTTCTCAAAAACTGAGGGAAATACTTACGCTACTTTACTGCATCATCCTCTCCTCTTTGGGGAAATCCAACGCCGTGCTCAAGAGGTAGCAATGCCAAAAGACGTAAAGGTTATAATGATAGTGCAACATACTTGTGGCAGTGCCTTTTAGGTCATAATGGTGTAAAGCGCATGAAGAAACTCCATGCAGATGGACTTTTGGAATCACTTGATTATGAATCATTTGATACTTACGAACCATGCCTTATGGGTAAGATGACTAAAACTCCGTTCTCCAGAACAATGGAGCGAGCTAATGACTTATTGGAAATAATACATACTGATATATGTCGTACGATAAGTGTTGAAGCACGCGGCGGGTATCGTTATTTTTTGACAATCACAGATGATTTGAGTAGGTATGGGTATATCTACTTGATAAAACACAAGTTTGAAACATTTGAAAAGTTCAAAGAATTTCAGAGTAAAGTGGAGAATCATCATAACAAGAAAATAAAGTTTCTCCGATTTGATTGCGGAGGCGAATATTTGAATTACAAGTTTGGCCTTCATTTAAAATAATGTGGAATTGTTTCACAACTCACGCCACCTGGAACACCATTGCGTAATGGTGTGTCTGAATGTCGTAACCATACTTTATTAGATATGGTGTGATCTATTATGTCTCTTACCGACTTACCACTATTGTTTTGGGGTTATGCATTAGAGACAGGTGCATTCATGTTAAATAGGGCACCTTCTTAATCCATTGAGACGACACCGTATGAACTATGGTTTCAACAAAACTAAGTTGTCATTTCTTAAAGTTTGGGGTTGCGACAATTATTTCAAAAGGCTTTATCCCTGATAAACTCGAACCCAAATCGGGGAAGTGCGTCTTCATAGGATACCCTAAGGAAACAATTGGGTACACCTTCTACCATATATCCGAAGGCAAGATCTTTGTTGCCAAGAATGGATCCTCTCTAGAGAAGGAGTTTCTCTCGGAAGAAGTGGGTGGGAGGAAAGTAGAACTTGATGAGGTAATTGTACCTTCTCTTGAATTGGAAAGTAGCACATCAGAGAAATCTGTTCCGGTGATGCCTACACTAACTAGAGAGGAAGCAAATGATCATGATCATGCAACTCCATATCAAGTTGCTACTAAACCTCGTGGGTCGACCAGAGCATGATCCGCACCAGAGTGGTACGGTAATTCTGTTCTAGAAATCATGTTATTAGACCAATCCAAACCTACGAACTATGAAGAAGCTATGATGAGACCAGATTCCAATAAACGGCTTGAGGCCATGAAATCTGAGATAGGATCCATGTATGAGAAGAAAGTGTGGACTTTGGTTGACTTGCCCGATCATCGGCAAGCCATTGAGAATAAAAGGATCTTCAAGAAGAGGACTGGCGCTGATGGTAATGTTACAGACTACAAAGCTCGACTTGTCACGGAAGGTTTTTGAGAAGTTCAAGGAGTTGACTACGATGAGACTTTCTCACCGTGGCGATGCTTATGTCCGTCCGAATCATGTTAGCACTTGCCGCATTTTATGATTACGAAATCTGGCAAATGGACATCAAAACTGCATTCTTCAATGGAGAGTTGTATATGATGCAACCAAAAGGTTTTGTCGATCGTAAAGGTGCTAACAAAGCGTGCAAGCTCCAGTGATCCATCTATGGACTGGTGCAAGCATCTCGGACTTGGAATATACGCTTTGATGAGGTGATCAGAGCATATAGTTTTATACAGACTTACGGTGAAGCCTGTATTTACTAGAAAGTGAGTGGGAGCTCTGTAGCATTTCTGATATTATATGTGGATGCCATATTATTGATTGGAAATGATATAGAACTTTTGGATATCATAAAAGGATACTTGAATAAGAATATTTCAATGAAAGACCTTGGTGAAGCTGCTTATATATTGGGCATCAAGATCTATAGAGATAGATCGAGACGCTTAATAGGACTTTCACAAAGCACATGCCTTGATAAAGTTTTGAAGAAGTTCAAAATGGATCAGTCGAAGGAAGTGTTCTTGCCTGTGTTACAAGGTGTGAAGTTGAGTCAAACTTAAAGCCCGACCACTGCAGAAGATAGAGAGAAAATGAAAATCATTCCCTATGCCTCAGCCATAGGTTCTATCATGCACGCTATGTTATGTACTAGATCTGATGTGTGCCCTGCCATAAGTTTGGCAGGGAGGTACCAAAGTAATCTAGGAGTGGATCACTGGACATCGGTCAAGAACATCCTAAAGTACCTGAAAAGTACCAAGGATATGTTTCTCATTTATGGAGGTGACGAAGAGCTCGTCGTAAATGGTTACTTCAATGCCATCTTCGACACTGATCCGGATGACTCTATGTCACAAACCGGATACGTATTTGTATTGAATGGTGGAGCTAACAGTTGGTGCAGTTCCAAGCAGAGTGTCGTGGCAGGATCTACATGTGAAGCGGAGTACATAGCTGCTTCGAAAGCAGCACATGAAGGAGTCTGGATGAAGGACTTCATATCAGATATGGGTGTAATACCCAGTGCATCGGGTCTAATGAAAATCTTTTGTGACAACACTGGAGCAATTGCCTTGGCAAAGGAATCCAGGTTTCACAAGATAACCAAACACATCAAGAGACGCATCAACTCCATTTGTGAAAAGGTCAAGGAGGGAGACATAGAAATTTTAAAAGTACATATGGATCTAAATGTGGAAGACCCATTGACTATGCTTCTTCCGCGAGAAAAACATGATCAGCACCAAGACTCGATGGGTGTTAGATTCATTACAATATAATCAAGATTATTGACTCTAGTGCAAGTGGGAGACTGAAGGAAATATGCCCTAGAGGCAATAATAAAGTTGTTATTTTATATTTCCTAATTCGTGATAAAGGTTTATTATTCATGCTAGAATTGTATTGATCAGATGATCGGAAACTTAAATACATGTGGGAATACATAAACAAATAATGTGTCCCTTGTAAGCCTCTACTAGACTAGCTCGTTGATCAGAGATGGTTAAGGTTTCCTAACCATATACATGTGTTCTCATTTGATAACGGGATGACATTATTAGGATAGTGATGTGATGGAAAAGACACATCCTTTAGCTTAGCATATTGATCGTTCAGTTTATTGTTATTGCTTTCTTGATGACAAATACATATTCCTTCCACTATGAGATTATGTAACTCTCGGATACCGGAGGAATACCTTATGTGCTATGAAACGTCACAACATAACAGGGTGATCATAAAGATGCTCTTCAGGTATCTCCGAAGGTGTTTGTTGAGTTGGCATGGATCAAGATTAGGATTTGTCACTCTGAGTATCGGAGAGGTGTCTCTGGGCCCTCTCGGTAATACACATCATAAGAAGCCTTCCAAGCAAAGTGACTAAGGAGTTAGTTGCAAGATGATGTATTACGAAATGAGTCTCGGGCAAGGTGAGGTAACGAGATTGAACTATGTATGAAGATATCGACGATTGAATCTCGGGCAAGTAACATACCGATGGACAAAGGGAATTACGTATGTTGTCATAAGGTTTGACCGATAAAGATCTGCATAGAATATGTAGGAGCCAATATGGACATCCAGGTTCCTCTATTGGTTATTGACTGGAGAGGTGTCTCGGTCATGTCTACATAGTTCTCGAACCCATAGGGTCCGCACCCTTAATGTTCGTTGACGATATAGTGTTATATGAGTTATATGATTTGGTGACCGAATGTTGTTCGGAGTACCGGATGAGATCACGCACATGACATGGAGTCTCCAAATGGTCGAGAGGTAAAGATTGATATATAGGACGATGGTATTCGGACAACAAAAGAGTTTCGGAGTGCACCGGGTAGTCATCGTGTCACCGAAAGGTGTTCCGTACACCCCCGGTAAGTGTATGGGCCTAATGGGCCAAAGGGGGGATAGACCAGCCCACTAGGGGGCTGGTGCACCCCTCTACATGGTTGGCCGGCCCTAGGGTAAGGAAAGGGGAGGGGTGTCCCCTATTGCCTTTCCCTCCTCAGGAGAGAAAGGAAAGGGGGGTGCCACCTCCTCCTTCCTTCCTCCCGCACTCCAATAAGGAAAGCGGTGCCACTTGGGAGAGACCGCAAGTAAGATTCGGTCTACTTGGGGGCGCCTCTTGGCTGCTCCCTCCCCCCCCCCACCTATATATATGTGGGAGGGGGCGCCTAACACAACTACGACAATTGCTTAGCCGTGTGCGGCGCCCCCCTCCACCGTTTACACCCTCGGTCATATTTTCGTAGTGCTTAGGCGAAGCCCTATGGAAGTAGCTTCACCGTCACCGTCACCACATCGTCATGCTGCCGGAACTCATCCACTATCCCGCTGCATTTCTGGATCAAGAAGGCGGACGACGTCACCGAGCTGAACCTGTGCTGAACGAGGAGGTTCCGTACGTTCGTATCGATCGGTTGGACCCCGAAGAAGTTTGACTACATCAACCGCGTTAACAAACGCTTCCGCTTATGGTCTATGAGAGTACGTAGACACACTCTCCCCTCTCGTTGCTATGCATCTCCATGGATAGGTCTTGCGTGTGCGTAGAAAGGTTTTTGTTTTCCATGCAACATTACCCAACAGTGGCATCAAAGCCAGGTCTATGCATAGATGATAAGCACGAGTAGAACACAAAGAGTAGTGGCAGGGATAGTCATACTGCTTATCACCAATGTCTTATTTTCATTCAGCAGTATTGTGGAATGAAGTGTCCCGAACCAACCTTGCATGTCCACGCACATGAGACTGGTTCCACCGACTCACATGCAACTAGTTTTGCATAAAAGGTAGCTGGCGGGTGTCTGTTTGTCCTACTTTAGTTGAATCGAATTTGACTACGGCCGATCCTTGAAGAAGGTTAAAACAGCAAACTTGATGAATCACCATTGTGGTTTTTGCGTAGGTAAGAATGGTTCTTGCTAGAAGCCCATAGCAGCCACGTAAAACTTGCAACAACAAAGTAGAGGACGTCTAACTTGTTTTTGCAGGGCATGTTGTGAGGTGATATGGTCAAGATATGATGTGATATATGTTGATATATGAGATGATCATGTTTTGTAATATCGATAACTGGCAGGAGCCTTTTAATTGCTTTACTTTATCGCTATGCATTAGCAATAGTTGTAGAAGCAATAGTTGGCGAGACAACCCCGACGCAACGATGGAGACCAAGGTGTCGAGCCGGTGACGATGAAGATCATGACGATGCTTTGGAGAGGGAGATCAAAAGCACAAGATGATGATGGCCATATCATGTCACATATATTTAGATTGCATGTGATGTTTATACTTTATGCATCTTATTTTTCTTAGAACGGCGGTAGCATATTATAAGATGATCCCTTCACTAAATTTCAAGAAAAAAGTGTTCTCCCCAAGTATGCACCATTGCCAAAGTTTGTCGTTCTGAAGCACCTCATGATGATCGGGTGTGATAGACTTTACATTCGCATACAATGGGTGTAAGACATTTTTGCATATGCAGAATATTTGGGTTAAACTTGACGAGCCTAGCATGTACAGACATGGTCTCAGAACACTGGAGACCGAAAGGTCAAACGTGAGTCATATAGATATGATCAACATAGAGATGTTCACTATTGATGACTACCCCATCTCACGTGATGATCGGACATGGGTTAGTTGATTTGGATCACGTAACACTTAGATAGCTTGAGGGATGTTTATTTAAGTGGGAGTCCTTTAGTAATTTTATTAATTGAACTTAATTTATCATGAACTTAGTCTTATAGTTTTGCATATCTATGTTGTAGATCAAAGGCCCGAGCTACCGTTCCCTTGATTTTTAATGTGTTCCTAGAGAAAGCTAAGTTGAAAGATGATGGTAGCAACTACATGGACTGGGTCCGCAACTTGAGCATTATCCTTATTGCTACACAGAAGAATTATGTCCTTGATGCATCACTAGGTGACAAGCCCGCTCCCACAAATCTAGACGATGTGACCGTGTGGTAAACACGGTCTGGTGACTACTCAATAGGTCAATGTGCCATGCTTTACGGCTTAGAACCGGGACTTCAAAGACATTTTGAACGTCATGGAGCCTATGAGATGTTCCAGGAGTTGAAGTTAATATTTCAAGCAAATGCCTAGGTTGAGAGATATGAAGTCTCCAACAAGTTCTATAGTTGTAAGATGGAGGAGAACGGTTTTGTCAATGAACACATACTCAAAATGTCTGGGTATCATAACCACTTGACTTAGCTGGGAGTTGATCTTCCAGTTGATAGTGTTATTGATAGAGTTCTTCAGTCACTGCCACCAAACTACAAAGGCTTTGTGATGAACTATAATATGCAAGGGATGAATAAAATGATTCTTGAGCTCTTCACAATGCTTAAGGCTGCGGAGGTGGAAATCAAGACGGAGCATCAAGTGTTGATGGTTAACAGGACCACAAGTTTCAAGAAAAAGGGCAGGGGAAAGAAAGAAAACTTCAATAAGAATGGCAAGCAAGTTGCCACTCCCGGGAAGAAGCCCAAAGCTGGACCCAAGCCTGAAACCGAGTGCTTCTACTGCAAAGGGAATGGTCACTGGAAGCGGAACTGCCCCAAATACTTTGTGGATAAGAAGGATGGCAAAGTGAACAAAGGTATATTCGATATGCATGTTAGTGATGTGTCACTTACTAATGCTCATAGCAGCGCCTGGGTATTTGATACTGGTCCCGTTATTTATATTTGTAACTCGAAACAAGAGTTGTGGAATAAACGAAGATTGGCTAAGGACGAGGTGATGGTGTGCATCGGGAATGGTTCCAAGGTCGATGTGATCGATGTCGGCACGCTACCTCTACATCTACCTTCAGCATTAGTTTTAGACCTCAATAATTGTTATTTGGTGTTAGCGTTGAGCATGAACATTATATCAAGATCTTGTTTATTGCAAGACGGTTATTCATTTAAATAAGAGAATAATGGTTGTTCTATTTATATGAGTAATAGTTTTTATGGTCATGCACGCTTAATGAATGGTCTATTCTTGTTGAATCTCAAACGTAGTGATACACATATTCATAATATTGATGCCAAAAGATGTAAAGTTCATAATGATAGTGCAACATACTTGTGGCACTGCCTTTTAGGTCATAATGGTGTAAAGCACATGAATAAACTCCATGCAGATGGACTTTTGGAATCACTTGATTATGAATCGTTTCATACTTGCGAACCATGCCTCATGGGTAAGATGACTAAAACTCCGTTCTCCAGAATAATGGAGCAAGCTAATGACTTATTGGAAATAATACATACTGATGTATGTGGTACGATGAGTGTTGAAGCACGCGGCAGGTATCGTTATTTTTTGACATTCACAAATGATTTGAGTAGGTATGGGTATATCTACTTGATGAAACACAAGTTTGAAACATTTGAAAAGTTCAAAGAATTTCAGAG
Organism: Triticum aestivum; assembly: GCF_018294505.1. Lineage (NCBI taxonomy): Eukaryota > Viridiplantae > Streptophyta > Magnoliopsida > Poales > Poaceae > Triticum > Triticum aestivum. Next base: position 398,913,717 of record NC_057810.1, read on the forward strand.
TGAAGTGGAGAATCATCATAACAAGAAAATAAAGTTTCTACGATCTGATTGCGGAGGCGAATATTTGAATTACGAGTTTGGCCTTCATTTAAAACAATGTGGAATTGTTTCACAACTCACGCCATCTGGAACACCACAGTATAATGGTGTGTCTGAATGTCGTAACCATACTTTATTAGATATGGTGCGATCTATTATGTATCTTACCGACTCACCACTATTGTTTTGGGGTTATGCATTAGAGACACGCATTCATGTTAAATAGGGCACCGTCTAAATCCATTGAGACGACACCGTATGAACTATGGTTTCAAGAAACTAAGTTGTCGTTTCTTAAAGTTTGGGGTTGCGACAATTATGTCAAAGGGCTTCAGCCTCATAAGCTTGAACCCAAATCGGGTAAGTGCGTCTTCATAGAATACCCTAAGGAAACAATTGGGTACACCTTCTACCACAGATCCGAAGGCAAGATCTTTGTTGCCAAGAATGGATCCTCTCTAGAGAAGGAGTTTCTCTCAGAAGAAGTGAGTGGGAGGAAAGTAGAACTTGATGAGGTAATTGTACCTTCTCTTGAATTGGAAAGTAGCACATCAGAGAAATCTGTTCCCGTGATGCCTACACTAACTAGAGAGGAAGCAAATGATCATGATCATGAAACTTCATATCAAGTTGCTACTGAACCTCGTAGGTCGACCAGAGCATGATCCGCACCAGAGTGGTATGGTAATTCTGTTCCAGAAATCATGTTATTAGACCAATGCAAACCTACAAACTATGAAGAAGCTATGATGAGACCAGATTCCGATAAATGGATTGAGGCCATGAAATCTGAGATAGGATCCATGTATGAGAAGAAAGTGTGGACTTTGGTTGACTTGCCGGATCATCGGCAAGCCATTGAGAATAAATGGATCTTCAAGAGGAAGACTAGCGCTTTTGGTAATGTTACTGACTACAAAGCTCGACTTGTCGCAGAAGGTTTTGAACAAGTTCAAGGAGTTGACTACGATGAGACTTTCTCACCGTAGCGATACTTAAGTCCGTTCGAATCATGTTAGCACTTGCCGCATTTTATGATTAGGAAATCTGGCAAATGGACGTCAAAACTGCATTCTTCAATGGAGAGTTGTATATGATGCAACCAGAAGGTTTTGTCGATCCTAAAGGTGCTAACAAAGCGTGCAAGCTCCAGTGATCCATCTATGGACTGGTGCAAGCATCTCGGACTTGGAATATACGCTTTGATGAGGTGATCAGAGCATATGGTTTTATACAGACTTACGGTGAAGCCTGTATTTATAAGAAAGTGAGTGGGAGCTCTGTAGCATTTCTGATATTATATGTGGGTGCCATATTATTGATTGGAAATGATATAGAATTTTTGGATAGCATAAAAGGATACTTGAATAAGAATTTTTCAATGAAAGACCTCGGTGAAGCTACTTATATATTGGGCATCAAGATCTATAGAGATAGATCGAGACGCTTAATAGGAATTTCACAAAGCACATGCCTTGATAAAGTTTTGAAGAAGTTCAAAATGGATCAGTCAAAGAAAGTGTTCTTGCCTGTGTTACAAGGTGTGAAGTTGAGTCAGACTCAAAGCTCGAGCACTCCAGAAGATAGAGTGAAAATGAAAGTCATTCCCTATGCCTCAGCCATAGGTTCTATCATGCATGCTATGCTATGTACCAGATCTGATGTGTGCCCTGCCATAAGTTTGGCAGGGAGGTACCAAAGTAATCCAGGAGTGGATCACTAGACATCGGTCAAGAACATCCTAAAGTACCTGAAAATGACCAAGGATATGTTTCTCGTTTATGGAGGTGACGAAGAGATCGTCGTAAATGGTTACGTCGATGCCAGCTTTGACACTGATCCGGATGACTCTAAGTCACAAATCGGATACGTATTTGTATTGAATGGTGGAGCTAACAGTTGGTGTAGTTCCAAGCAGAGTATCATGGCAGGATCTACGTGTGAACCGGAGTACATAGCTTCTTCGGAAGCAGCACATGAAGGAGTTTGGATGAAGGACTTCATATCAGATATGGGTGTAATACCCAGTGCATCGGGTCCAATGAAAATACTTTGTGACAACACTGGAGCAATTGCCTTGGCATAGGAATCTAACTAGGTTTCACAAGAGAACCAAACACATCAAGAGACGCTTCAACTCCATTCGTGAAAAGGTCAAGGATGGAGACATAGAAATTTGTAAAGTACATACGGATCTGAATGTGGAAGACCCGTTGACTAAGCCTCTTCTGCGAGCAAAACATGATCAGCACCAAGAATCCATGGGTGGTCTCCTACTGGATTGATACCTTGGTTCTCAAAAACTAAGGGAAATACTTACGCTACTTTACTGCATCATCCTCTCCTCTTTGGGGAAATCCAACGCAGTGCTCAAGAGGTAGCAATGCCAAAAGATGTAAAGTTGATAATGATAGTGCAACATACTTGTGGCAGTGCCTTTTAGGTCATAATAGTGTAAAGCACATGAAGAAACTCCATGCAGATGGACTTTTGGAATCACTTGATTATGAATCATTTGATACTTGCGAACCATGCCTTATGGGTAAGATGACTAAAACTCCGTTCTCCAGAACAATGGAGCGAGCTAATGACTTATTGGAAATAATACATACTGATATATGTGGTACGATAAGTGTTGAAGCACGCGGCGAGTATCGTTATTTTTTGACAATCACAGATGATTTGAGTAGGTATGGGTATATCTACTTGATAAAACACAAGTTTGAAACATTTGAAAAGTTCAAAGAATTTCAGAGTAAAGTGGAGAATCATCATAACAAGAAAATAAAGTTTCTCCGATTTGATCGCGGAGGCGAATATTTGAATTACAAGTTTGGCCTTCATTTAAAATAATGTGGAATAGTTTCACAACTCACGCCACCTGGAACACAATTGCGTAATCGTGTGTCTGAATGTCGTAACCTTACTTTATTAGATATGGTGTGATCTATTATGTCTCTTACTGACTTACCACTATTGTTTTGGGGTTATGCATTAGAGACAGGCGCATTCATGTTAAATAGGGCACCGTCTTAATCCATTGAGACGACACCGTATTAACTATGGTTTCAAGAAAACTAAGTTGTCGTTTCTTAAAGTTTGGGGTTGCGACAATTATTTCAAAAGGATTTATCCCTGATAAGCTCGAACCCAAATCGGGGAAGTGCGTCTTCATAGGATACCCTAAGGAAACAATTGGGTACACCTTCTACCATATATCCGAAGGCAAGATCTTTGTTGCCAAGAATGGATCCTCTCTAGAGAAGGAGTTTCTCTCGGAAGAAGTGAGTGGGAGGAAAGTAGAACTTGATGAGGTAATTGTACCTTCTCTTGAATTGGAAAGTAGCGCATCAGAGAAATCTGTTCTGGTGATGCCTACACTAACTAGAGAGGAAGCAAATGATCATGATCATGAAAGTCCATATCAAGTTGCTACTGAACCTCGTCGGTCGACCAGAGCATGATCCGCACCAGAGTGGTACTGTAATTCTATTCTAGAAATCATGTTATTAGACCAATCCAAACCTACGAACTATGAAGAAGCTATGATGAGACCAGATTCCGATAAACGGCTTGAGGCCATGAAATCTGAGATAGGATCCATGTATGAGAAGAAAGTGTGGACTTTGGTGGACTTGCCCGATCATCGGGAAGCCATTGAGAATAAATGGATCTTCAAGAAGAAGACTGGCGCTGATGGTAATGTTACAGACTACAAAGCTCGACTTGTCACGGAAGGTTTTTGAGAAGTTCAAGGAGTTGACTACGATAAGACTTTCTCACCGTGGTGATGCTTAAGTCCGTCCGAATCATGTTAGCACTTGCCGCATTTTATGATTACGAAATCTGGCAAATGGACGTCAAAACTGCATTCTTTAATGGAGAATTGTATATGATGCAACCAGAAGGTTTTGTCGATCGTAAAGGTGCTAACAAAGCGTGCAAGCTCCAGCGATCCATCTATGGACTGGTGCAAGCATCTCGTACTTGGAATATACGCTTTTATGAGGTGATCAGAGCATATGGTTTTATACAGACTTACGGTGAAGCCTGTATTTACTAGAAAGTGAGTGAGAGCTCTGTAGCATTTCTGATATTATATGTGGATGCCATATTATTGATTGGAAATGATATAGAACTTTTGGATATCATAAAAGGATACTTGAATAAGAATATTTCAATGAAAGACCTTGGTGAAGCTGCTTGTATATTGGGCATCAAGATCTATAGAGATAGATCGAGATGCTTAATAGGACTTTCACAAAGCACATGCCTTGATAAAGTTTTGAAGAAGTTCAAAATGGATCATTCGAAGGAAGTGTTCTTGCCTGTGTTACAAGGTGTGAAGTTGAGTCAGACTTAAAGCCCGACCACTGCAGAAGATAGAGAGAAAATGAAAATCATTCCCTATGCCTCAGCCATAGGTTCTATCATGCATGCTATGTTATGTACCAGATCTGATGTGTGCCCTGCCATAAGTTTGGCAGGGAGGTACCAAAGTAATCTAGGAGTGGATCACTGGACATCGGTCAAGAACATCCTAAAGTACCTGAAAAGTACCAAGGATATGTTTCTCATTTATGGAGGTGACGAAGAGCTCGTCGTAAATGGTTACTTCGATGCCATCTTCGACACTGATCCGGATGACTCTATGTCACAAACCGGATATGTATTTGTATTGAATGGTGGAGCTGACAGTTGGTGCAGTTCCAAGCAGAGTGTCGTGGCAGGATCTACATGTGAAGCGGAGTACATAGCTGCTTCGGAAGCAGCACATGAAGGAGTCTGGATGAAGGACTTCATATCAGATATGGGTGTAATACCTAGTGCATCAGGTCTAATGAAAATCTTTTGTGACAACACTGGAGCAATTGCCTTGGCAAAGGAATCCAGGTTTCACAAGATAACCAAACACATCAAGAGACGCATCAACTCCATTCGTGAAAAGGTCAAGGAGGGACACATAGAAATTTTAAAAGTACATATGGATCTGAATGTGGAAGACCCATTGACTATGCTTCTTCCACGAGAAAAACATGATCAGCACCAAGACTCCATGGGTGTTAGATTCATTACAATATAATCAAGATTATTGACTCTAGTGCAAGTGGGAGACTGAAGGAAATATGCCCTAGAGGCAATAATAAAGTTGTTATTTTATATTTCCTTATTCGTGATAAAGGTTTATTATTCATGCTATAATTGTATTGATCGGATGATCGGAAACTTAAATACATGTGTGAATACATAAACAAATATTGTGTCCCTAGTAAGCCTCTACTAGACTAGCTCGTTGATCGGAGATGGTTAAGGATTCCTAACCATATACATGTGTTCTCATTTGATAACGGGATCACATTATTAGGATAATGATGTGATGGAAAAGACACATCCGTTAGCTTAGCATATTGATCGTTCAGTTTATTGTTATTGCTTTCTTGATGACAAATACATATTCCTTCCACTATGAGATTATGTAAATCTCAGATACCGGAGGAATACATGTGCTATCAAACGTCACAACATAACAGGGTGATCATAAAGATGCTCTTTAGGTATCTCCGAAGGTGTTTGTTGAGTTGGCATGGATCGAGATTAGGATTTGTCACTCTGAGTATCGGAGAGGTGTCTCTGGGCCCTCTCGGTAATACACATCATAAGAAGCCTTCCAAGCAAAGTGACTAAGGAGTTATTTGCAAGATGATGTATTACGAAATGAGTAAAGAGACTTGCCGGTAACGAGATTGAAATATGTATGAAGATACCGATGATCGAATCTCGGGCAAGTAACATACCGATGGACAAAGGGAATTACGTATGTTGTCATAAGGTTCAACCGATAAAGATCTGCATAGAATATGTAGGAGCCAATATGGACATCCAGGTTCCTCTATTGGTTATTGACTAGAGAGGTGTCTCGGTCATGTCTACATAGTTCTCGAACCTGTAGGGTCCGCACCCTTAATGTTCGTTGATGATATAGTGTTATATGAGTTATATGATTTGGTGACCGAATGTTGTTCGGAGTACCGGATGAGATCACGCACATGACATGGAGTCTCGAAATGGTCGAGAGGTAAAGATTTATATATAGGACGATGGTATTCGGACAACAGAAGAGTTTCGGAGTGCACCGGGTAGTCATCGGGTCACCGAAAGGTGTTCCGTACACCCCCGGTAAGTGTATGGGCCTAATGGGCCAAAGGGGGGACATACCAGCCCACTAGGGGGCTGGTGCACCCCTCTACATGGTTGGCCGGCCCTAGGGTAAGGAAAGGGGAGGGGTGGCCCCTCCTGCCTTTCCCTCCTCAGGAGAGAAAGGAAAGGGGGGTGCCACCTCCTCCTTCCTTCCTCCCGCACTCCAATAAGGAAAGGGGGTGCCACTTGGGAGAGACCCCAAGTAGGATTCGGTCTACTTGGGGGCGCCTCTTGGCTGCTCCCTCCCCCCCCCCCACCTATATATATGTGGGAGGGGCGCCTAACACAACTACGACAATTGCTTAGCCGTGTGTGGCGCCCCCCTCCACCGTTTACACCCTCGGTCATATTTTTGTAGTGCTTAGGCGAAGCCCTGTGGAAGTAGCTTCACCGTCACCGTCACCACGTCGTCGTGCTGCCGGAACTCATCCACTATCCCGCTGTATTTCTGGATCAAGAAGGCGGAGAACGTCACCGAGTTGAACCTGTGCTGAACGAGGAGGTGCCGTACGTTCGAATCGATCGGTTGGACCCCGAAGAAGTTTGACTACATCAACCACGTTAACAAACGCTTCCGCTTATGGTCTACGAGAGTACGTAGACACACTCTCCCCTCTCATTACTATGCATCTCCATGGATAGGTCTTGCGTGTGCGTACAAAGGTTTTTTTTCCATGCAACGTTACCCAACAGTGGCATCAGAGCCAGGTCTATGCATAGATGATAAGCATGAGTAGAACACAAAGAGTAGTGGGCAGGGATAGTCATTCTGCTTATCACCAATGTCTTATTTTCATTCAGCAGTATTGTGGGATGAAGTGTCCCAAACCAACCTTGCATGTCCACGCACATGAGACTGGTTCCACCGACTCACATGCAACTAGTTTTGCATAAAAGGTAGCTGGCGGGTGTCTGTTTGTCCTACTTTAGTTGAATCGAATTTGACTACGGCCGATCCTTGAAGAAGGTTAAAACAGCAAACTAGATGAATCACCGCTGTGGTTTTTGCGTAGGTAAGAATGGTTCTTGCTAGAAGCCCGTAGCAGCCACGTAAAACTTGCAACAACAAAGTAGAGGACGTCTAACTTGTTTTTGCAGGGCATGTTGTGAGGTGATATGGTCAAGATATGATGTGATATATGTTGATATATGAGATGATCATGTTTTGTAATATCGATAACCGGTAGGAGCCTTTTAATTGCTTTACTTTATCGCTATGCATTAGCAATAGTTGTAGAAGCAATTGTTGGCGAGACAACCCCGACGCAACGATGGAGAGCAAGGTGTCGAGCCGGTGACAATGAAGATCATGACGATGCTTTGGAGAGGGAGATCAAAAGCACAAGATGATGATGTCCATATCATGTCACATATATTTAGATTGCATGTGATGTTTATACTTTATGCATCTTATTTTTCTTAGAACGGCGGTAGCATATTATAAGATGATCCCTTCACTAAATTTAAAGAAAAAAGTGTTCTCCCCAAGTATGCACCATTGCCAAAGTTCGTCGTTTTGAAGCACCTCATGATGATCGGGTGTGATAGACTCTACATTCGCATACAATGGGTGTAAGACAGTTTTGCATATGCAGAACATTTGGGTTAAACTTGACGAGCCTAGCATGTAGAGACATGGTCTCGGAACACTGGAGACCGAAAGGTCGAACGTGATTCATATAGATATGATCAACATAGAGATGTTCACTATTGATGACTACCCCATCTCACGTGATGATCGGACATGGGTTAGTTGATTTGGATCACGTAACACTTAGATAGCTTGAGGGATGTTTATTTAAGTGGGAGTTCTTTAGTAATTTTATTAATTGAACTTAGTTTATCATGAACTTAGTCTTATATTTTTGCATATCTATGTTGTAGATCAAAGGCCCGAGCTACCGTTCCCTTGATTTTTAATGTGTTCCTAGAGAAAGCTAAGTTGAAAGATGATGGTAGCAACTACATGGACTGGGTCCGTAACTTGAGCACTATCCTTATTGCTACACAGAAGAATTATGTCCTTGATGCATCACTAGGTGACAAGCCCGCTCCCGCAAATCTAGACGATGTGAACGTGTGGCAAACACGGTCTGGTGACTACTCAATAGTTCAATGTGCCATGCTTTACGGCTTAGAACCGGGACTTCAAAGACATTTTGAACGTCATGGAGCATATGAGATGTTCCAGGAGTTGAAGTTAATATTTCAAGCAAATGCCTAGGTTGAGAGATATGAAGTCTCCAACAAGTTCTATAGTTGTAAGATGGAGGAGAACGGTTTTGTCAATGAACACATACTCAAAATGTCTGGGTATCATAACCACTTGACTTAGCTGGGAGTTGATCTTCCAGTTGATAGTGTTATTGACAGAGTTCTTCAGTCACTACCACCAAGATACAAAGGCTTTGTGATGAACTATAATATGCAAGGGATGAATAAAATGATTCTTGAGCTGTTCGCAATGCTTAAGGCTGCGGAGGTGGAAATCAAGACGGAGCATCAAGTGTTGATGGTTAACAGGACCACTAGTTTCAAGAAAAAGGGTAGGGGAAAGAAAGAGAACTTCAATAAGAATGGCAAGCAAGTTGCCACTCCCGGGAAGAAGCCCAAAGCTGGACCCAAGCCTGAAACTGAGTGCTTCTACTGCAAAGGGATTGGTCACTGGAAGCGGAACTGCCCCAAATACTTTGTGGATAAGAAGGATGGCAAAGTGAACAAAGGTATATTCGATATGCATGTTATTGATGTGTCACTTACTAATGCTCATAGCAGCAACTGGGTATTTGATACTGGTCCCGTTGTTTATATTTGTAACTCGAAACAAGAGCTGTGGAATAAACGAAGATTGGCTAAGGACGAGGTGATGGTCCGCATCGGGAATGGTTCCAAGGTCGATGTGATCGCTGTCGGCACGCTACCTCTACATCTACCTTTAGTATTAGTTTTAGACCTCAATAATTGTTATTTGGTGTCAGCATTGAGCATGAACATTATACCGAGATCTTGTTTATTGCAAGGCGGTTATTCATTTAAATAAGAGAATAATGGTTGTTCTATTTATATGAGTAATAGTTTTTATGGTCATGCACGCTTAATGAATGGTCTATTCTTGTTGAATCTCGAACGTAGTGATATACATATTCATAATATTGATGCCAAAAGATGTAAAGTTGATAATGATAGTGCAACATACTTGTGGCACTGCCTTTTAGGTCATAATGGTGTAAAGCGCATGAAGAAACTCCATGCAGATGGACTTTTGGAATCACTTGATTATGAATCATTTGATACTTGCGAACCATGCCTCATGGGTAAGATGACTAAAACTCCGTTCTCCAGAACAATGGAGCGAGCTAATGACTTATTGGAAATAATACATACTGATGTATGTGGTACGATGAGTGTTGAAGCACGCGGCAGGTATCGTTATTTTTTGACATTCACAGATGATTTGAGTAGGTATGGGTATATCTACTTGATGAAACACAAGTTTGAAACATTTGAAAAGTTCAAAGAATTTCAGAGTGAAGTGGAGAATCATCATAACAAGAAAATAAAGTTTCTGCGATCTGATTGCGGAGGCGAATATTTGAATTACGAGTTTGGCCTTCATTTAAAACAATGTGGAATTGTTTCACAACTCACGCCACCTAGAACACCACAGTGTAATGGCGTGTCTAAATGTCGTAACCATACTTTATTAGATATGGTGCGATCTATTATGTCTCTTACCAACTTACCACTATCGTTTTTGGGTTATGCATTAGAGATAGACGCATTCATGTTAAATAGGGCACCGTCTAAATCCATTGAGACGACACCGTATGAACTATGGTTTCAAGAAACTAAGTTGTCGTTTCTTAAAGTTTGGGGTTGCGACAATTATGTCAAAAGGCTTCAGCCTGATAAGCTCGAACCCAAATCGGGTAAGTGTGTCTTCATAGGATACCCTAAGGAAACAATTGGGTACACCTTCTACCACAGATCCGAAGGCAAGATCTTTGTTGCCAAGAATGGATCTTCTCTAGAGAAGGAGTTTCTCTTAGAAGAAGTGAGTGGGAGGAAAGTAGAACTTGATGAGGTAATTGTACCTTCTCTTGAATTGGAAAGTAGCACATTAGAGAAATCTGTTCCCGTGATGCCTACACTAACTAGAGAGGAAGCAAATGATCATGACCATGAAACTTCATATCAAGTTGCTACTGAACCTCGTAGGTCGACCAGAGCATGATCCGCACCAGAGTGGTACGGTAATTCTGTTCTAGAAATCATGTTATTAGACCAATGCAAACCTACGAACTATGAAGAAGCTATGATGAGACCAGATTCCTATAAATGGCTTGAGGCCATGAAATCTGAGATAGGATCCATGTATGAGAAGAAAGTGTGGACTTTGGTCGACTTGCCGGATCATCAGCAAGCCATTGAGAATAAATGGATCTTCAAGAAGAAGTCTAGCGCTTTTGGTAATGTTACTGACTACAAAGCTCGACTTGTCGCAGAAGGTTTTGAACAAGTTCAAGGAGTTGACTACGATGAGACTTTCTCACCGTAGCGATACTTAAGTCCATCCGAATCATGTTAGCACTTGCCGCATTTTATGATTAGGAAATCTGGCAAATGGACGTCAAAACTGCATTCTTTAATGGAGAGTTGTATATGATGCAACCAGAAGGTTTTGTCGATCCTAAAGGTGCTCACAAAGCGTGCAAGCTCCAGTAATCCATCTATGGACTAGTGCAAGCATCTCGGACTTGGAATATACGCTTTGATGAGGTGATCTGAGAATATGGTTTTATACAGACTTACGGTGAAGCCTGTATTTATAAGAAAGTGAGTGGGAGCTCTGTAGCATTTCTAATATTATATGTGGATGCCATATTATTGATTGGAAATGATATAGAATTTTTGGATAGCATAAAAGGATACTTGAATAAGAATTTTTCAATGAAAGACCTCGGTGAAGCTACTTATATATTGGGCATCAAGATCTATAGAGATAGATCGAGACGTTTAATAGGAATATCACAAAGCACATGCCTTGATAGAGTTTTGAAGAAGTTCAAAATGGATCAGTCAAAGAAAGTGTTATTGCCTGTGTTACAAGGTGTGAAGTTGAGTCAGACTCAAAGCTCGAGCACTGCAGAAGATAGAGAGAAAATGAAAATCATTCCCTATGCCTCAGCCATAGGTTCTATCATGCATGCTATGCTGTGTACCAGATCTGATGTTTGCCCTGCCATAAGTTTGGGAGGGAGGTACCAAAGTAATCCAGGAGTGGATCACTGGACATCGGTCAAGAACATCCTAAAGTACCTGAAAAGGACCAAGGATATGTTTCTCGTTTATGGAGGTGACGAAGAGATCGTCGTAAATGGTTATGTCGATGCCAGCTTTGACACTGATCCGGATGACTCTAAGTCACAAATCGTATACGTATTTGTATTGAATGGTGGAGCTAACAGTTGGTGCAGTTCCAAGCAGAGTGTCGTGGCAGGATCTACGTGTGAACCGGAGTACATAGCTGCTTTGGAAGCAGCACATGAAGGAGTTTGGATGAAGGACTTCATATCAGATATGGGTGTAATACCCAGTGCATCGGGTCCAATGAAAATACTTTGTGACAACACTGGAGCAATTGCCTTGGCAAGGAATCTAGGTTTCACAAGAGAACCAAACACATCAAGAGACGCTTCAACTCCATTCGTGAAAAGGTCAAGGATGGAGACATAGAAATTTGTAAAGTACATACGGATCTGAATGTGGAAGACCCGTTGACTAAGCCTCTTCCGTGAGCAAAACATGATCAGCACCAAGACTCCATGGGTGTTAGATTCATTGCAATGTAATCAAGATTATTGACTCTAGTGCAAGTGGACTGAAGGAAATATGCCCTAGAGGCAATAATAAAGTTGTTATTTTATATTTCCTTATTCATGATAAAGGTTTATTATTCATGCTAGAATTGTATTGATCGGAAACTTAAAAAAATGTGTGAATACATAAACAATTATTGTGTCCTTGGTAAGCCTCTACTAGACTAGCTCGTTGATCAGAGATGTTTAAGGTTTCCTAACAATATACATGTGTTCTCATTTGATAACGGTATCACATCATTAGGATAATGATGTGATGGAAAAGACACATCCGTTAGCTTAGCATATTGATTGTTCAGTTTATTGTTATTGCTTTCTTGATGACAAATACATATTCCTTCCACTATGAGATTATGTAACTCCCGGATACCGTAGGAATACCTTATGTGCTATCAAACGTCACAACATAACAGGGTGATCATAAAGATGCTCTACAGGTATCTCCGAAGGTGTTTGTTGAGTTGGCATGGATTGAGATTAGGATTTGTCACTCCGAGTATCGGAGAGTTGTCTCTGGGCCCTCTCGGTAATACACATCATAAGAATCCTTCCAAGCAAAGTGACTAAGGAGTTAGTTGCAAGATGATGTATTACGAAATGAGTAAAGAGACTTGCCGGTAACGAGATTGAAATATGTATGAAGATACCGATGATCGAATCTCGGGCAAGTAACATACCGATGGACAAAGGGAATTACGTATGTTGTCATAAGGTTCAACCGATAAAGATCTGCGTAGAATATGTAGGAGCCAATATGGACATCCTGGTTCCTCTATTGGTTATTGACTGGAGAGGTGTCTCGGTCATGTCTACATAGTTCTCGAACCCGTAGGGTCCGCACCCTTAACGTTCGTTGATGATATAGTGTTATATGGGTTATATGATTTGGTGACTGAGTGTTCTTCGGAGTCCTGGATGAGATTACAAACATGATGAGGAGTCTCAAAATGGTCGAGAGGTAAAGATTGATATATAGGACGATGGTATTCGGACACCAGAAGAGTTTCGGAGTGCACCGGGTAGTCATTGGGTCACCGGAAGGGGTTCCAGACACCCCCGGTAAGATTGATGTATGGGCCTAATGGGCCAAAGGAGGGGACAGACCAGCCCACTAGGGAGCTGCTAGTGTGGCCCTCTACATGTCCGGCCGGCCCTAGGGGAGGAAAGGGGAGGGGTGGCCCCTCCTGCCTTTCCCTCCTCGGGAGAGAAAGGAAAGGGGGTGGCGCCACCTCCTCCTTCCTTCCTCCCGCACTCCAATAAGGAAAAGGGGCGCCACTTGGGAGAGGCCCCAAGTAGGATTCGGCTTACTTGGGGGCGCCTCCTGGCTGCTCCCTCCCCCCCCCCACCTATATATATGTGGGAGGGGCGCCTAGCACAATTACGACAAATGCTTAGTCGTGTGCGGCGCCCCCTCCACCGTTTACACCCTCGATCATATTTTTGTAGTGCTTAGGCGAAGCCCTGTGGAGATAGCTTCACCATCACCACGCCGTCATGCTGCCAGAACTCATCCACTACCTCATCATCTTGCTGGATCAAGAAGGCGGAGGACGTCACCGAGCTGAACGTGTGCTGAACGCGGAGGTGTCGTATGTTCGATACTCGATCGGTTGGAGCACTAAGAAGTTTGACTACATCAACCGTGTTAACAAATGCTTCCGTTTACGGTCTACGAGGGTACGTAGACACACTCTCCCCTCCCGTTGCTATGCATCTCCGTGGATAGATCTTGCGTGTGCATAGAATTTTTTTTGTTTTCCATGCAAAGTTACCCAACAAGCATGTGGTTACTCATATCCCTGGAGTGCAAAATAATGTAAGTCATGTGTAAGCGAACTTTGGTCGAACGGAGGACCGTATTGTTGTGCGGATCCGATCCAGGCCGGTTAACTTTCCTACCTTGTGTAGAGATAAATTCTTATGCTCTTGAGCAACTCTCCTCCCCCCCCCCACCCACACACACACACACACACACCAGAAAAATATCCGATAGTGCCATATGAACAGTAGGAGCCCAGGCTTGAAACTATACAACTTGAAAACTATTTCATGCTAACAAAGGCCATTAGCATTATTTTTAATATAGCTAACAACTCATGTAGGATCATCTGTTAAATTCATTGGAAGTTTCTGCAACTAAAGTACATCGATATTTCATGGCCCAAACCAGTAATGCGAGGAAAGAATAAAACAAAATTGATGAACAAGCCAAAGAAAATCAATAAAAAAGGAATAAATTTTGTTAGTGCCTATTGACTTGGTGGTTCTTGAAGTCCAGGTCTATAAGTGGAATTTGCATGTGCATTTCTCATTGTGTCAGTGTGGCTCTGAACAACAATGGGGTTAAAGTTCTCTGAGGAGGACGGGGCAAGGCGTTGGTAAGCAAGAGTGCCAAGCGAAATGACGAGGAGACGTTGGGCATTGGTCGTGGAGACCGGAATGGAGCCATGCTAGTAGATAACGAAGTGGAAGACAAGCAGTGTCGTCTAGAAGCAAAGGCTCGTGCGGTGGTGATTTGGAGTGGAGCGGAGAGAGGGGAGTCGTGAGATGATTGTGTGCGTCCTCGGCAAAAAGGGAAAGTGGTGGTACGACAAAAAACAAAAGAAAAACTAAAAGGAAGGAAAGACAAAAAAATCATGCGAGGGAACAGGAGACAGAAGGAGTCAAAACACGGTCTAATGATAGAAAAAGGAACACTACTTGAGATTATCGAGAACCAAAGCAAATGAATGGAACTCCTCTCTTTCATTGATGATTCCAAATATATAGGTACACGGAGGACGCCTTGTTGGAGAGGCATCTGTATGTGAACCAGCGCGACGGTTGCCGAAATAGCATCAGTCAGCGGTTAATACAGGCAAGGATTGTCCCTTAATTAAGTATTTAATTAATCTTAACACTCCCGTAATCCATGCTTGTCCAGGTAGCATCATCATCTTGAAAGAGTCTCCTCCAAAAACCCTGTGGGAAAAATATGAGGAGTGGTGTAGAATATGTTGCTAAAACTCCTTCAAACCCAGTGGGAAAAATAAGGATAAAATGGTGCAACATATAATGGTTATTGTTTCTTTCAACTCAATACGAGAAAACCCATAGAGTTTAGAGGACAATAAATATGTCGTATATACTTCCCTAAAGACCCCGGTGGGGAAAACAGAAAGTATGACACATGATCTCATGTTGATATATCTCATTAAAAACCTTTATGAGAACCTGAAAAGTAAACTCATGAAGGAAAAAAGAGTATAATATGATGCATTCAACAGGAATAATTCAGGAAGATACTCCCCCTGATTCTTACAAAATTCGAAACCGTCAAATACCAAAACATAGAAGTTGGTAGAGACCCCTGAACAAATCAGTCATGATTTGACTTGCAAGATATGCAATATAGTGATATTGCTTATTATGTAACCTGTTCGCATCCGGGCAACACAAGAAACATTATCATTGAGATAATGGTTGGTGAATGTAGCCATGAGGTCTGTTTCGAAGACTCTTCATGAGAGGGCTACCACACCTAGTAGGAACACTAAACTTGTCTACGATCTAATATAATGGGGATGATCGATGTATCCAATGATATTGGTGTTCAGATTTCTCCGAAACTGAGAAACCAGGACAAGATGTTTCATGCCTTGGAGATGTCGAAAGATATTCTTGAGTACCAACCAACTGTGTTTGGTGGATCCAATGGCATTACAGAACATTAAGTCCCAATATCTCATTTCCATCATCTCTTGGTCTAAATAGATCTTTCTCTACGTCTAGAGAATGAACTACCATGAGAGTTATAGATGGATAAGATTTGTCCACAATGAATTTCTCCAATATATTATGGATATAGACAACATAGTATAGCATAATGTATGAATGAAGGTGCTCAAGTTGTAGTAACGAGCGATATTTTGGTTTACACAAATCCTTCATTTAAACTCCGTCGCTTAGATGATCACATGTGTCATCATTGCAGAGACACAAACATGGATAATCATCACTCTAGGAGTAATCCTTGTGTATAAGGAACTCACTATGTCGGTTGTACCATATGTACCGACAGCAATAAGTCTTATGGTGACTTATTGCTTTTACACAATGTATGTTGCGCATTGCATTTCGATTCAGAAGCGAGATTCCATCGGGAATTAATCATATGTGTCTAAATCTAGTTATCCACATGGATATGTGAGCACTACATCTATCAACTGCATAGATAGATGATTTTGTACTGCCAATGATATAAGTTATCGGAAAGAGATTCCACCTCTGGAGAATAGTTAGGTATCTGCGTAAACCCTTGTGCTACAATACTTGCTCTTTGTTTCACCACCTTGTTGTTCTCAATTCTGTTTCCAGAAGAAAACTGATGTAGGTATTGCTTATGAATACCTTCCCATTATTGAGCAAGATCATTTCTACCTAGATTATACCCTTTGCTTGAGTTCAGTCCGAGTGTTGTTCACAATTTGCCATGGCCATGGTCTTTGGATCTGAATCACTTGAAAGGTTTTTTCAATCTAGTTGAGGAATGTATGTCGACAATTGTAGACTTCCGGTTATATGTTTCTCCAGAATCTATATATCAATATATAGTTGATGGAAATATCGTTACCCATAGTGACTGCTCGCGATTTCCCAATGCTATTGAGTCAGGTATTCCGATGTCCCGGTCATTTTATGCACTATGACCTGGGTTGGTGGAGGTTTCCCGTCCACTGGGTGTATACTACCATCAGGTGTCTGTCAACATGAAGTTGACTTGCATTTACTGATTCACAGGCCTTGATATCCTTGCTTGCGAGAAGCTGAATCCTGATGTGCTATTGCCGTACTTCTCCCCCTGTTGCTTTGAACGGGGAGTTGAGTGGTTTTAGTTGGTACCTCCACTCTTTCCGGCATATTTTTCAGGATTGTATGATTGTATGACACATTTATAGTCAGTAAATGAATCTGGCAGGTTATTTGCATTGTGTTGCAAATCTTCTGAACGAATGGTTCAGATCTTTGAGTACGTGGATTTGAGGCAGAAATATGTTGAACATTCCACTAATTTCCTGGCATTCTTTATGGTACTTGAAATCTCCCCCTAATGCCTGGAAATGTTCCTCATTGAATCAACATACTGGCCTTAAATAACTCCCCATGCGAGGGGCTTGAGGTATTGATGGAAATACAGTTATTCCTCACATGGATCCCAACTATATGTTGAGGGGCCAATGATGTATGTTGGGGTGGTGATATCAGTATGCAACCGAAATACCGCATATGGGAAATACTTGGTAGATTTCCATGTATCAAAGATAGAGGGGAATAATAGTATGCAGTTTGGTCATGAGCGTGTAAAATTGCATGACTCCAACGTAAAGTTGGTAAATTGCAATTCCAAAGTAAAGGTAATGCAATGAGCTTAACTCTTTGGATAAAGGATTCTACCAAACCATTTTGAGTCTAGACATTAGGACAAATTGCTAAAATTCAATCCAAGGGCCATAAAAGAAGGCACTCAGGGAGAATTCTGCAATGTTATCCATTTGATTTGCTTGAAATTGATGTCAGGATAATGAGCCGATGGTTTTGTGTGAATAAAGCACACACTTAAGACCATCATGTAGATATGTCTTTTAGAACCATGGAATACCAGAATAGTCTAGTCAATAGATGGGAAGAGCCACTTACCTCAACTTGATGCATTCAAGGAGTCTGAGTGGTTCAGCGGTGTGCGAGCCTTAAAATTAGCTTCCCTGTGTCACTTGTAGTGCACATAAAATCCAAATGGTGTTAGAATTTAGCATCATAATAATGATAAACTATTGGAATTGCTGATAGTTTCGGTTTCAATCCAATGTCTCGATGACCAAGATGAGTATGCCAAGTTTTTCATGTACAAGACATTTTGGAAAACTATCTTGGGCGTAACATATGCTACGGGTTTTGTAGTATGTGTAGTACAATCCAGATGATACATAGAAAATGTGCTTGCCATATCCGTTGCATATGGTAAAGAGAATGTATTTCTCTTTCTTGTCAGCATAAGTTTCGCTATGTAAACCATTTTGACAAATATATCTATAGCTTAGTAGGGTACGAGTTAAACTTGGGAAGCAATGAAGCATCCTGACGTTACTCGAGTACCCACAAGGATAGTAAATATGACTCACGTTGAGCCAACAAATACCTCATCGCATCTAGCGATTTTAAAATATCTCCTTTCTCTCAATGAGAGTGGAAACATTGGACTTCCCTGAGTATAGAGTTTGTGGTGCATATGCCCACAAGGCACATATCATTTTTTATCGGATTGACTCTCGTAGAAATCTATATATAGACATGAAGATTCTCAAGAAAATCACCGTCGGATATATAGAATACATACAAATGAATTTGTATCAAAGTGCTGATACAGTATATTGTGATATACAATATATGATGACAACAATAATCATGTTCTTATGAGAACATCATAAATGGACATAAATAAATAGATCACTAAGAAGACTAAGGGACTAAATGTATAGTCTCCAAACATGTCGGTTGATGCATATTCAACCATCATGCTCTCCATGCTCATAGGGTCTCGTGACAGCTTGATGGTGTCAGGTTGAGGGTTTGAAGTGAGTTTCAAACCATTACCCTTGAGCGCATCTGCATCCCGGTGGCGTGGCTTGGATTGCACGCGCTATCCCATGGGATGAAAGACTGATCTTGATGTCCATGACCCGCTTAAGTAAGTTGTGGCCATAGAGGGCAAGTGCCTTAAATTGTTAGCCATCGATTACTTATAGCGGCAAGCCAGAGATAATTAATTTACAAGAAGTAAACTAAAAACCATCATGGTTTTGTAATAAGAATGCAAAAATTTGACTCAAGTGTATAACTTGAAAATTCTCAACCTCAATTGTGGGAACATAAACACATGGGCAGTAGATCATACAGATCTCACACTAATAGAGATAGCCTACACATGGGCAGTAGATCCAACTCATCACCTTGTGTTTTCCTAATATAATGAGGAAGATGTTATTGTCAAAATTTTACAAGTTTGTTGTGCGGGAGAAATCAACCACGACCGCTGTGACATGTTCATAAAGAATGTCAATGTGGTAAACACATAGAACATATCATTCCCGGTGAAAAAACCGGTAATTTATTTATATTATAGATTGCGTAATATAAATATATCTTGATGTTGCAAAATTAATAGATTTCAAGAAGGTGGCTCGAAATCATTAGTGTGAATCTCAAATTGCTAAGGATGACACCTTGAATTTTGCATACGTATTTGCAAAAATTGAAAATCTCAATTGCAAATAGACGTATTAATCTCGACATGTAGTGAACATGGAGATACATACATTCCGGAATACATCATACTCAACAGAAATACACTACTATTGTATTGAATAGTAATGAAGTTGCAAACTTGATGTTCAAGTGAAAAACTTGAATTGTATAGACCTCAAATTAAATGAGATAATCTTGTATCAAGTTGCAAGATAATTCAGCGGGGTGAATTACTATTTTGCGAGAGAAAATTAATCTCATTTGAAGTGAGATTGTTTTGCAAGAGAAGAAAGTTCTCAATCGCAAATCAGTACTCTAGAGGTACTAAATTTATATTTGCAAGAGAAAAAAATCTCAACTGCAAATAATAGATGTAATTAATCTCTACACGTGACAAACATGGAAATATATTACATCGCTGATGAATTCTTGAATACATCCATTGTACTCGACAGAAAAATAATAAACCGGTCTAGGACAGACTAAATACTGCTAGAACTACTGTTATACAACTAAGTTGCTGATAAGCTGAACTAGGACTGGACTAATAGTGTAGAGATCAAGCAAATAGCAAATAAACAAACAGCCACGGTACTGTTGGTGCCATGATTCCCTGCCGATGCACATGGCCTTGTAAAGGCGGTCATACTAGTCAATCTAAAAGATAAGGAGAGAGACCAGGGAAAGAAATCCCATGCAACTCATCCCCAATCCTTGCGAAGACACAACCAGGCGGAGAACACCAGGTCGGCCGGCATCATTGGCGGCGAGCGAAACTCCGCGCTCGTCCTCACATGAAGAACCACTGGGGAGATGGGAGCCCGAGCGCCGCGGGCTCCGCGTGCCGGAGCAGCCGGAGTGGTCGTTCGACGGCTGGCTCGCCAGCGGGACGCCGAGCGCCAACAGGCGGCGGCGAACCACTGGGCGCGGAGAAGACGAGGAGTGGCAGGGGAGCCGCGGCCCGTGGAGGACAGCATACGCGGGTATCCTGGCGGCACGAAGGCGAGCGCAACTGGCGGCAACATTGACGACCGCGAGGGTCGGAGATAGCAGCGGTGCGACCTTGTGCGCGTCGTCGTTAAGGACGACGATGTCGTTCCCCGAAGGCGGAACTGCTTCAACATGGGCGACCGGGTCGACACCACTGCGTAGCCGCGTCGTGGCGTGCGCCAGCCAACGCACCTGGGCGGCCTTGCCGTCGCTGCCCATAGCCGCCGCAACGGACATGGCTGCGGGAAGTGCTGCCGCCGCTGCGAGGCGTGTCTCCGCACGCTGGATGCCAGAAGCCGCGGGCGCGAGCACCCCGGTCTGTGAAGAGCGGCTGTACGCTGAGCAGTGGTAGGCGTGGTTGCGTGCACCGCATGCGTTGAAGCCGTGCAGGGAGACATTTGCTGAGATGGAGCCATGGTTGCCCAGGACAGTTCCGTTGTACTATTGCCATAAAAAAAGGTAAGAACATTCAGAATTGACGAACCCGCTGGTGCTTACTATTCTTGATTGAGTCGTTCAATCTTTGATCAATGGATCTCAACTCCCCTGTTCTTTCTTCTTGGGTCCGAATAACTGCCACACGTGCGGTATGGACGGGAACCCGCCCGCACGCCTCGTGTGGCATGGATGGGAACCGGCCCGCACGACCACGTCCGCGCGCACAAAAGCACGGCCCGCACGTCCGGTGTGTGGCAACCCCGCCCGCACTGCCCCGTCCGGGCCAGACGACCCGCTGCCCGCACGACCCAGCCGTTCCCGGCCTCTGATCCATCCCCTCTCCCGTCTGCCGCCATCGTCCCCCACCTCTCGAACCCCGACCTCCGTCGCCGGCCTCTCTGTTTGCCATGGCAACCAGAGCAGATCCGTAGGGCACTCCCACCGCAAACCACACCCCAACCCTCCCCACCCCCAGCCCCACACTCCAACCCAGCCCTCCAGAGACGATCATCTAAAACCAGGTGAAATCTCCCGATCTCATCCTTCTCATCCTTAAGGCTGAAAATCTCCCGATCTTGTACTGGGTCCATGCTATAGGGGTAGAACACTGCATGGTTTAGTGTATATTCGCAATTGCCAGGCAAAATACACCAGATCTGTCATGTACTATGTTTGAGATTAACTTAAGTTCCTAGTTTAATTGACGCAAGTAGTTGGGTATGAAATGGATGAGTAGGAATCCCTAAAAAAGGACAGGAAGGACAATTTTTGGAATGAAGGGGGTGGGAAAAATTAATTGCCACTTGTGTATAACGACAGTTGCCACCTTTTGTTGTCAGTAGCTGCCACCTATTTTGACCTGTTGCTTGCCATCCCTATCTTCTATGTGCAAGCAGTAGAAGAATACAATTCTTGTGGATTGTTGATTCCTTCTTGTTCATGCAGTGATTGAGAACACACCAGAAAGAAGCGAGACACGGAAAGAATGAATCACAAAGATGGCGCTGATGCTTGGGGTTCTCAAAGGCCAGAAACGCCCCCTTGGGATGCATCAGAGTATAGTCAACTCATCTCTGCAGGGCCGGTGCTGCCACTACTAGAACACTATGCAGGCATAGGTATGATGCGTGATAACAAAAGAAGAGAATAGTTGCCATCTTCGCAACGATGAAGATGACATTCTACTTATGTCGTACACTGTCATTTTTTCGCAGGTTCTTATGACCAAAACACTCTTAGGGGGCCCCCGTGGCAAGTTCAGTCACAAGGCGCTAACACTGACAAATGTACGGGCAGCCAACTTCAACTAGCTAGTATGGCTAATCAAGGTAATGCAAAACGAAGAAAGAGCACATGCTGCTATGGACATGAAAAATAAACATGCAAAAAAACTGGCAAAAGGACTCACGAGTTATCACGGGTGAAAATGCAGAGTCTTCATGCAGCACGTGGCATCAGGCAGCACCCATATACCTGCCATCGACGTCATACACAGGTGAGTCCATAAAAAAAGTGAAGTTGCGGATGCTCAATTAGCAGAAGGAGCATAGTTGACAACTACAATTGCCATGACTGGACATCTACAATTGCCATGAATTAAAAACTACACTTGACATCCCTGGACAATTGTTGTTGCCATCCCTGGACACTTGCAGTTGCCATGGAGGAACAACTACAGTTGCCATGCCAGTGCAACTACATTTGCCATGCCATGGCAACTGCATTTGCCATGAAGGAACAACTGCGGTTGCCATACTGATGCAACTACAGTTGCCATGCCAGTAAAACTGCAGTTGCCACATCAGGGGCAACTGTAGTTGCCGTGCTAGCACAAACTACATTTGCCATGAATTGACCAACCACTACTATGCTTACAGGTTATTACGCTGGTGGTAACCCGGCATACGTCTCGTGGCAAGCTTCACAAATTGCAGGTGGAGCACATCATTTTGGTCTCACAGCCACACAAGATGGTCAAATGCAGCACAACAAGGTAAGGAAAAAACTGAACCACAAAAACAGCACTACATTTGTTATTTGTAGTTATTTGTAGGAAAAACAATAGTTGCCATGTTTGTTGAACAGTAGCTGCCATGACTGGACAGCTACAACTGCCATACATGTCCACGCGCAGACTCACGGCTTGCTGTTTGAAATGATGTCATGCCAAATCACTCGAAGATGGTGTGATCCATTGCGATACAGATGTTATTCAAACAAAAATCTTACTCTCGTACCTGTTTTTTCTATTACAGGGCCTACAACTACAGTGAACAGCGGCGCGGGGACATCTACTGTGGGGAGCTCTGAGCGCACGGAAGACGCGTTCCACCAGCCAGCAGACAATCATGCCACAAACAATTTTGAGTCAGAGTCGGGAATGGCAATCATTCCAGCAATGCCAACAAGCACCCCTTTGAACACAATCACTGCCAACACTCAAGTAGATGGAACTGCCGCCGATACTGAAGTGAATGATGAAACTGACGACGACGCACAAGGGGATGAAGATGGTGCACAATCAGAGATCATGGTACCTCAGCCACCGTACATTGGGCAGAGATTTGAATCATTCGAAGAAGCAAAGGAATACTACCGGACATATGCAAAGTTCCATGGATTTGCGGTCAACACCGAGTACCATATGAAAATTAAGAAAACTAACGAGTACAGCAGAGATGAGATGAGGTTCCACAAGGCACGGAGGAACAAGAAGGGGAAAGGTGTTGCGCCTGTTGTTCCGGAACGAAAGAGAGGTATCATTCTCAAGACTGAGTGCCCTGTCCGGTGTAAGCTAAACGTAGATGGAGGACAGTGGGTGGTCAATGAGTATTTTGACGAGCACAACCACCAACTCATAAAGAAGTTTGACCTGGTAAAATTTCTGACCACCCACAGAGGGTTCACCCCCGTCGAAAGGCAATTCGTAAAGCTGCTACATGATTGTAACGCCGGTCCATCAAGAATGGTACAGATACTATCTCTCATCCACAGCAAAAAGGGGACTCTGAGTAGCATGCCGTACATACCAGCTGACGTCACAAACCTACAGGCCAAGTACCGTAGAGAGAGCAGGTTGGCAGACATAGAGGCCACAATGGCCTACTTCGATGAGAAAGCGAAGGAAGATCCAGATTTCTTCTACAGGATAAGGTTGGACGATGTGGACCGTGTCAGGAACATGTATTGGGTGGATGGTGCTGCAAGGAGAGCCTACAAACATTTCCGAGATTGCATTTCATTCGACGCGACGTACCTCACCAATATGTACAAGATGCCATGTGCTCCGTTCATAGGAATAAATAACCACAATCAGTCGTTGCAGTTCGGTTGCGGCCTCGTCCGGAATGAAGACACGGATGGGTACGTTTAGCTGTTCAAGACCTTCTTAGAGTGCATGGATGGACTTGCTCCGATGAACATAATAACAGACCAAGATTTCAGCATGCGTGCAGGCATAGAGGAGGTCTTTCCGTTGGCAGTGCACAGGCACTGCAGGTGGCACATTATAAAGAAGGCTGAGGAGACGCTAGGACCGTTCTTTGCTGACCGTCCAGAGATGCACAAGGCATTCGAGCTGTGCGTGGACCACAACTTGACGGTGGAGGAGTTTGAAAGGAGTTGGATGGCCATGACTGAAACACATCAAGTCCAAGACAACGAGACTCTTGTTAGCCTGTGGGAGAAGCGAATGTACTGGGTGCCGGCCTACTTCATGTAGTGCTTCTTCCCCTTTCTGCAGACTACGCAGCGCAGTGAGGGGTTCAATGCTGTTTTGAAGCGGTACGTCAGCCCTGGCAACTCATTGCTACAGTTTGCCAAGCAGTACACAGCTTTGCAACAAAAAATTCTGGGATCTGAGCTACAGCAAGAAGCTACCACAGCACTAAAGTAGCCAAAATTGCTAACGTATTTACCGATGGAGAGGCAAATGAGCAAGATATACACCAACAAGATCTTTAACAAGTAAGTCAGTTGCGTTACAGTCTTATTTGCAGAAAAAGCACCAAGGCAGTAGGTGCCTTATAGAGTGCAATGCAGTTGCCATGATATGCAGTTGCCATGTTTAATGAAATACTGTTCGCCATGCTTACTCAGCTGCAGTTGCCATGTTCAATGAAAATTCTGTTTTGCCATGCTTGCTCGGGTGCATTTTCCTTGTTGAATGAAGTGCAGTTGCCATGTTTAATGCACTGTGCTTCCATTGGGGCATGTTGGCATGCAAATGCCAATGTCAGCTGGAAAAAATGTTATATTGGCGACACATATGCTGAAATGCAGTTGCCATGTTTAATAAAATGCATCTGCCATGTTTGTTGAAATGCAATTGCCATGTTTACTCAACTGTAGATGCCATGTTTAAATAAAAGGGCAGTTGCCATGTTTTATGCAATGTGCTTCCATTGGGGAATGTTGGTGTGGAAAATGACGATGTCCAGTTGAAAATGTACTACAATTGCCATGTCTACTGTACTCCAGTTGCCATGTCTAGTGTACTGCATTTGCCATGTCTAGTGTACTGCATTTGCCATGTTCAACAAACTATATTTGCCATGTTCAATGAACTATGTTTGCCATGTTCAAACAAAATGTATTTCTATTTCCATGACAACATAGGGTGGTACAAGAAAAGAGTGCACGATAGTTTAACAGAAAACACACAAAACTTGCAGATTCCGGGAAGAAATAAAGCGTGCCAGCATGTTCATGGCTTTCCAGGTGGACGAACATACGTTCAAGGTGTGTTCTATTTTGGGCATGTCAGATTCAGAACCTGAAGACCCGGACAAAGAAAGGAACTACTTCGTCAAAGCCTCGATAGGCGAAGGCGAGTACAACTGCCAATGCTGCAAGTTCGAATGAGACGGCATTGTGTGTTGTCACATACTAAAAGTAATGGACATGAACGCTGTGACACGGATGCCCCGCCATTTCATAAGGCGGTGATGGACTTGGGACGCTGACGACGCGTTGGCGCCGCAGACAACACACGCAGTTCTGGCTGTGCATGACGAGAGACCTGAGTCAACCATGGAAGCCGTGAGGCACGTTGTGCTGACAAAGAACTATGCTGAGCTAATTGATGAAGCGTGCTAGAGTGATGAGACAACGAGAGTCGTAGAAAACACAGGAAGGCACTGAAAAGAGAGCTTGATGAGATCAAGAAGAGGAAAGCTGAGGAAGCCTTACACTGGTTTCCCCGCACATCAAGTGTGCCTTCATCCATGGGGCCATCATCTGAAAACTCGGAGATAAGGTCTGGAACAGCAAGCACACAGACCCAGGTCAGGAACCCACCCCGTTCCATCACAAAGGGTCGTCCAAGAGAGATAAGGTACAAGTCGGGATTGGAGATTCAAGCAAAACACAAGAAAACGAAGAAAGGGGCAGGCAATCCATGAGCAAAAATTGGGGCGACGTGACATGGTCCTTGTGGACATTTTGTTTTGTACCCTAGATGATGAGAATTTTTTTTAAAAAAATTGGGAGAATGACTCTTGAGGGGCATCAGAAGTGGAAGGAAAATTCATTGAGTGGATAAATGCAGTTGCCATGTTATGGGTACTTAATCTGCCATGTTATGTGTAGTTAATCTGCCATGTTATGTGTAGTTAGTCTGCCATGCTATTTTATACTAAATATGCCATGCTATTTTATACTAAATATTCCATGCTATTTTATACTAAATATGCCATGCTAGTTGTACTGGATCTGCCATTTTAGTTGTACTGGATCTGCCATGTTAGTTGTACTGTATCTGCCATGTTAATTATGTTGGATCTGCCATGTTGTTTGTACTGTATCTGCCATGTTAGCTATAATGAAAATATGCCATGGTATTTGTAATGACTCTGCATGGCATATATTTCCATGACAATACGACGCGGTTTAGAGACACATAGTGTGTTGTGAGCAATGTATGGGAAACAAGTTGGAAAAAGCGTAACATGCATAAACCGCAGCAAAGGTTGTGGCTACATGATCAACCTACCCATGCTAGCCGGTGCAGTTAGTGATGAAAAAGAAGAAGCAAAACAGCCAAAATGAAAAACGACGATGACTTTCACTACCCATGTCTGATGAACTACATTTGCCATCTTTTTTAAAACATCGTAGACGCATTCGAAACAGCAAACCGGTGCTAGAAACGATGAAACCATTGTAATAATGATAAACATAAAAACATATGTGTTGTAACGCCTAAAATAGGTTCACGTCCACACATATATTACAGAAACTATTCAAATGTCGCTCACACACCACAACTACATAGTAGGCTACGCGGGGTTGCAGTCATAACATAGCACACAAACATAGTTTTCGATGAGAAGAAAG
The DNA here is from genome assembly GCF_018294505.1 of Triticum aestivum. Taxonomy (NCBI): domain Eukaryota; kingdom Viridiplantae; phylum Streptophyta; class Magnoliopsida; order Poales; family Poaceae; genus Triticum; species Triticum aestivum. The sequence goes on from NC_057810.1 coordinate 398,940,878, forward strand.
AGATAGTACCTTACATTCCTCGGCAACAGAATGTAAGGTATGCATTCGGTGTGTAACGCCACGTGATCACTTGTACTTCTTGTTGATTTTCTTGACAGCTTCCTCCACGAACTCGCATGCTCCAGACCGCTTGTTGAAATCTTCATTCCTCAACCAGTTCCATGTGTGGATTTTCCGGAGCTCAACGACCGTTGCAGCTGTGATAGCGGGGACAATTCTGCCTTCCCACTTTGCAAAATATTCTAGTGCGTGAAAGACACAGTCCGTCCTGCACGAGAAAAAGAGTCAGGTGAACACGCAAAAAGGACAGACGTAGCAAAGATAGACTTCAATTCAGATGTGACAACAAAAAGAGGGGTTGGATTGATGTAAATGGCACATGAAGGAGGGGGTTCAGAAATTACGTGTTCCCTTGCTTCACAGTCGCCAAATACTTAGTCGGGAAATGCCTGATCTGGACCTTTGAATGTTTGTAGTGAAGGTTCCATGTCTCTTTGAGGTTGTTGATGAAGAATTCGGCATGCGTAGTAAGGTCTGCATCAGCTTCCGAACGGATTGAATCGAGCACCTCAAAACGTTGGTTCTTCAGGTCAAGATAGATCACATAGTGGTGACCACACTTGTCGTGTGGGTCATGTGGTGCAAGCTCCTGGAACATGGGGAACATGACCTGCATTTAAAAGTGAAGAAATGAGAAGCAGAATTCACATAAAGAACAGCAGAGGGACAAAAAAATTAGAATCACGTAGAATGTTTGGTTATGGGTGGGGGTAGTTGAAAGAAAGTTGCCGTCCATGTATGAACAAAATGTGTCGTGTATTTTACTATCAAGTTGCCACATAGTTTGCACGGGATGCAAAAATCAAGATGTCAGTGTGCACGGCAGCTGTTGCCACATGAAAACATCTGCCACATAAACACAAGTGCAGATGATGGCAGAAAACCACACCATGTGAAAAAACAGTGCAGACAAGGAAGGAGTACTCACATATTTCTTCAGTGTGAGCTTGAATTCACCGTGTTGAGCAAAATTCTTCCTCAGAATTTTGTGGTGGAAGTCACCATCCCATATTTTGCAGGTCACACTTTAATGCATGATTATCTTGTCGGCACACACATCGGTGTGATTGTTGATGTAGTCGATCCCGCATGCAACTACATTCGTCGACATTTTACCGTTTGGCCTCACGGACTCGGCAAGATCACCCAGGTCGACGTACATCACTCCGCATTGAATGACTTTGGTTCTGTCCAAACATGAGCTGTATGGAAACGATATAACATGGAAGAATCATGCCTACTAAGTAAAAAATATATGAAAGAACTAAAACATAAGCGGATCGTGTATAGAAAGTACGAAGAAGATGAATGGTAAGAAAGGAGAAAAGCAAAATGAGAGATTATGGGGTGTGGTCATTTACGCTTTCAGCTCCTTCATGTGCTTGTTGCTGGCCCTCGCATTTCCAAACCGCTTGACGATATCGTACAGTTGGGTCTGTTCCTTAGTGGCCCTGAATTCGGGCTCGTAGTCTTCCGCGGGAGGTGGGTGAACTACCCTCTGCTGCCTCACAGAACCAGGAGTGGCACTCCTAATGGTATCCTCAGATACCGTATCTGCAGGCACGTTGGAACTTGATTGCCCTTGCCCTCATGAGGACCTCCTCTGCAATGCTGCCTCCTCGATCATGCGGTAAGCTTCGTCAAGTGACGGTGAAATCTCCTCAGGGGTGGCTGCAATGATAAAATAAAATAAAAAGTGTGCTAGGATACCTAGAAAATCAAAAACAGATGGATTGTGAGGAGATAGGGTGCATGATGTGAGATGTAGGTAGAAAAAGTGGGGCAGTTGCCATGTGTGGTCCAACTACAGTGGCCATGTCAAAGCAACTACAGTTGCCATGTAGTTGCACTGTAGTTACCATCTAGTTGGACTGTAGTTGCCATGTCACAGCAACTACAGTTGCCATGTTGTGTCAACTCCACTTGCCATGTGATTGCCGTATGAAAAAATGCAGCATGGAAACAAAAAATGCAGGTGACATGGTGTGGCAAATCCAGTTGCCATGTGTAATGCACTGTATTTGCCATGTGACAGCAACTACAGTTGCCATGTTGAATCAACTTCAGTTGCCACGTGGTTGCCCAAATGTCAAATGCAGCATGGCTGCAAAAAAATGTAGGTGACATGGTGCATCAAATCCAGTTGCCATGTCATCACATGTCAGTTGCCATCACAAGTGAGAACCCCCAAAAAATATGATTGGGACAAAAGTCAAACTACAAAGATGTATACAAGAAAATCAGGACAGGACAAGTGTACCTTGCACAATCGGCTCTGCGAACTTGACAGCCTTCCTGCCCTCGACCATTGGCTGCGCCATCATTGTGGGCATGCCTCCTGGGAAAGCAAAGGCAACTGGCAAAGGATCTTGCACCACCGGTTGATCTTGACTGATGCCAAGGCTGAAGCTCGGTGGGGTAAAGGCCATTGGGTGCCTCTCATTCCTACTGGCCGGACCACGAACAACTTGCGGGGCAGAATCCAAGGGTGAAAGATCGACAAACATATCTGAATCGGCCGCTACAGAATGATCGGGCTTATTTGCAGGGCGGGGCGTGTTGTTAGCGGTATCAGCCGCAGCTTTAATGACAATCTTCTTGTTTGGGTTGTAGGGGACACCGACATTGACTGGGAGCCTGGAAGTGCGCAGATTTATGCTTGAGATTTCCACTGTGGGTAAAGGCGCAGTCTGCTCCGGGCGTTCACCTGCGTCACTCGTGCCCGGCTTGACACCTACATCAGTTGTGCTCCGGTCTTGCGGTTTCTCCATCACATTGCTTTTGGCAGGTGGCGGGAATAGTGTGGACGCAGGAACATAACCAGACTCATCTCTCCTGCTCCTAGCTATAGCCGGTGCGTTGGGTATGTCTGTTGGTTGCTTGCGGGGGCTACGACACCTAGGTGGAAGACCAGCACGCGAAACAGTCGCCTTAGCAGTATATGCACCGACAGGAGCTGGAGCTGTTGTGCCAGGACTCTCACCTGTAGATGGCATATCTTTGTGAACTGCCGCCTCAGTCGCTTCTGTCATGGACACAAGAGTGCCACCACGCACGTGCTTGGAATCAGTGTCAGATGAGCGGGAATCTTCCTTGCTTAGGTTCGTCTCGGAAGTGTCCACTTCAACGCTTGCTGATGGGGTGGCATGGCTCACAGCAACATCCTTCATTGCCAGAAGAGTTGGCAATATTTCAGCTGTCCTGGCAGATACCGACTCGTCACTCCCCGATGTACGGATGCCTGTTGTTCTAACCTGCACATCTGCAGCCGGCGGAGATGGTCGGCCACTTGCATCAGAGTTGGTGGGAGCGGTCAACGGTGCAGCAGCAGTATTGTCGCCTGGTGCCTCATGTACATCTAAGTTGCCCCCTGTTGACAACTTTGAATGTAGACGTTCGAGCGGGTCCTTACTGATATGCCTGGCCCCGCGCATAGTAGTCTTCTTCATCCTGCAAAAAAAATAAAGCACATGAAAAAGGTATTAAAAAATGAACAAAAATATGTTTGCCATGGTAGAAATCTTAAAAAAATGAAAAACAAGTGGAAAAGCTGGTAGTTGTCATGTAAGGGGAACGTGAGTTGCCATGTGTCATAATTAGCAGTTGCCATGTTAGCCAACTTGAAGAATGATAAAAATGTCTGATCTGCCATGAATGCAATTTCAAACCTAGGTGTGGGATGAGCTCACAAGCCAACGGTAAAGATGGCAGTTGCCATTAGGTACATTAAAGTTACCATTTGGCCTAGATTCCAGTTGCCATGTAAAAACTAATAGGAGTTGCCATACACTTAAAAAGAAAGGAAAAAATCATTTGGAAAACAGTAGTTGCCACGTGGGGGGCGATGACAGAAGACAATGTGACAAGCTAAACAGATGCATTGGAAAATCAAGAAAATATAGTGCTATGTCAATGAAAGAGGATGAAAAAACCTACTTCTTGAGTGCCTTCCTCAGGTCTGGAAACACGACAGGATCCCCGGTGTTGGTCATCGTCATGCGAGGAGATGACCTGGTGGAAGGGGTGTCACCGGCAATGGGGGCGCCTTTGTTCAACCAAGCAGAAACACGGGTTGGCGTTGGCGCATGTTTCTTCATAACTGCTCGTCCACCAGCTGTCGGCTCACTGCACGTATGAGATGGAGGGAAAAAAGTGGCAATTGTCAGACAGCAAACTCGTTGTCGCGCTTGACAAAAACAAGTGCAAAAAAAGGATGAGTCTGTTTGAAGAAAATAGACAAAGCAAAAAAGTAAAATAAAAGTCGAACCTCTTCCTGGCAGCTACGGGGTCGGTCCTAGACCTCTTGCCAGGAGAACCCTGCCCAACACCCTCTGGAGCCCTCCCCCTCTTTGATGGCAAAACCCCCTCGCCTCTCACAGTCGTATGTTCTTTGACTTTCTCCGGTTGGGGGACATCTGTTGCATCCTTGCCCTTGTTACCACCTGCGTAAACTTCAGCATGTTCATCATCATCGGTGTCCTCTTTCACATTCTCCATGACATCGTCGTCATCCTTGCTGAGACCAACATCTCCACCTAGTTTATCTTGTGTGTCAGTAGGATCTTAGGAACTATTGTAGTCATACCGGCCACGGCAACCGGTTGGCCGATGTGTACGTTCTAGGACAAATGAAGTGAACTGCCTCGCAACCGCGTCGTTGTCAGAGCCACTGAGGGACATCCACCCCTCCACCAACTTCCCGAGCAAGCCGGTCATTCCAGATGCAAACTGCCCTATTAGAAGCTCAACAGGTGCCCTCGCCTGTGCACGAAACAAAGAAGCATCAATGACCACCCGTATTGCAATCACTTGCACGACATCAAAAAATACTCCACGGCAAACCATAGATGTAGATCTTTTTATTACCTCGGCAGGGCAAGACGGAGCTGAGTGCACGTCCATCCACTTTCCAAAGTTTTGAGGCCCCCCAAACACGCTGTAGTCTATAGCATGCTTGGCCATCAGCTGGAAAGAACAAAGAAAAAGCTAGGATGTAAGAGAGAGAATGTAAGTTTCAGCACGAATGAAAAGAGTTGCCATGTGGAATGAGACATGGATACGGTACTCAGATAGCCATGGATAACAAAGGTAGTCATCTCTTATGACCCACAGACGGTTGCCTCATGCCAATTTGTAGGCATGCCATGTGGGCAAAGAAACCAGAACTAACCTGCAGTTTTCCATATGTGGTGTCAGTAGCCTTGTCTACGGCAAGCACGGCCTTGACAGCGTTGATAGTCCACGCAGAAACAGCAAACTTGTGCGTAGGCGGCGGGCCTCCTGTCCCAGTGAAATCCATGATGGACAGATCAAGACAGTCGACGTACATGAGCTGATGCAAAATAATTTTAAAAAGAAAGAAATATCAATTGCCATCATGGGTACTGTGTGGAAAAAAATAGGATAATATATGTTCCCATGATAATCAAGTCAAGGTGCATGAAAGAAGAGAAGAAAAAGAAGAAGATGCCATCTACATGTGCTAATTGCCATCATAGTGTGATAGCAGTTGCCATGTTGTTATGATGGCACTTGCCATCATAGTATGATGACAGTTGCCATACTAATATGATGGGAGTTGCCATATTGTCATTATCCAAATTGCCATATTGTCATTATGGCAGTTGCCATCTTGATATGATCAGGTTGCCATCTTGTTATGATCAGGTTGCCATGCATGAATAAAAGTGTGTTAAAAAACAGTGTTCACAGAAAGAACTGGTAAAAAATACCATTAAATGCAGTCGACAACCCTTTTGGTACATCTTGCTTGAGAATGCATCATGCAGGAAGTCGGCAATAAACTTACACCAATTCATGTTCTTTACATTTTCCAGATCCGCCTGCACCACACAAAATTTCAGGACAAAAAGGTTGCCGCATCAGAAATCAAATGGAAAAAAACATCGGAAAACACTGGCAGTCACTAGCTTTACACATGACATCGGAGCCAAAAAGATCGAAGGAAAATAAAGTAGTAAAGATGGATCATTCACCGGGATGGGGAAGCATTTGTTGCTTGGGCGAAGAGAGGTGGTCGGTGCGAAAACAGCTGAGATGAGGTACATGAGTAGCTTCATCTTGAAAACATCTCCATGCGTCGTCATGGCCTGCAGCGAATCTGCCACTGCAGACGTGTTCGACATGGATTCCGACCTAGGAAACAAATGGGGGAACAGCGCTTCCTCGATCTCATTGTTGACCTCGTACGGAACTTTGATATGTCCACGAGGCACACCCAAAGTGCAGAACACGGATTCCTCGTTCAACGGAAGTCTTCCACGTCCCGGAATCACGAATTCCCTGGAGGCGGGTTCGTAGATCTCACCAAGCCAGTCGCATACAGGGTTGACAAGGTTCGTGCACCGGACATCCATCATAGACTGCATACCCATCTCACCAGCAGCCCCCTTCTGATCGTCGGTGAATTTGTCAGTCAACACACTCAGTCGTTCTTGGGAGGCTCTGTTGCGAATACATTTCTTCTTCTGCAAAAAACAGACAACAAGTGATCAGTTGTTGCCATGTTTTGCAAAAAGTGATCAGTTGTTGCCATGTTTTGCAATGTCATGAAATTTTAGTTCGTGTCAGACGATTGCAAGCTCGAGGTGTCAACCAGTAACATAAAGCAGGAGGAGGGGGATGTGTGAACATTTACCTCATCACCCTCTTTTCTCCATCCAGTTGCCCAATTACGCTGTGGTGGATCCATGAAATCATCATCATCGTTTTGATGATCGCCACGAGCCATTCTACTGAGATAGGAACAGACCAAATTGTCATGGTGGAAATGTAAATGCAAGAGGTAAGCAGTTGCCACCTAACAGAAAATGTCAACTAGTGAATGCAGGAAAAATAACATGAACACACACGCACCCCTCCTATGATTGTCGAAAACATAAACGTGGCAAGTAAGCACGTTGGTTGCATTATCAAGTAACAAAAAAAAGTGTACATGTGGTAAATGCACTTGAAAACAAAAAATGTTGAAGTTGCCATGTTAGCCCAAGATAGTACGATAGAAAGTCACAGAATCCTCCACATCACAAAAACTAAGATGTGGCAGCTCACACACTGTCCTAAAAATACACCAATCAAATGCCACTTGTTCAGCGGCAGAAATGTGCTAGGGTGAAATTGTCGTGCTGAAATGCAATACATACTACAACAAATCGATGAAACCACATCTAATCAAGAACCTGAAAATTGCCACAGTGTGATCAGATATCACAAAGTCGTTGTGGCAAAACAAAAAAAAATTGCGCCTACAGTACAATGAATTTGCCACATTGTACTGACTGTGACATGGCAACAGACATGATGTGGTCAGCCAAAAACCTGCCACATGCAAAGCATATGTATGACATCTGACACAATTGATATGCAAATTTGGTTGCCACATTATGCAGCCAATTTGCCACACTGTCTTATCTGCAGAATGGCAACAGACAGTGTGTTCACATTTTATTTGCCACATGAATATACTATCCAAGTGGCAACAGGCACACTTGAAGTGCACATTAGTTGCCGTCCAGTGCAGTTGGCTGCTAAAACTGCATTGACTACCGATTGTGGCAACTATCACAGTGTGGTAACTATCACAAATCATTCAGAAAAATTAGATGCCACAATGAAAAAGCATGTTTGTGGCTACTATAATAGTAATTCAGCAAATTTAGTTGCCACATGGAAGAGCGTGTGTGTGGCAACTATCACAGTCATTCAATAAAATAGTTGCCCCATGCGAAAGCTTATATGTGGCAACTATCACAGTCATTTCAGTAATTTGTTGTCGCAAGGGAAAACACGTTTGTGGCAACTATCACATTTGTTCAGGGAGTTAGTTGCCACACAATCATGATAGTTAATCAAACTACCAAGTTTGCCTCGCACTACAGCCTCAAAAACCAACTAACTAGATCTAGGGTTCAATGGCAACTATCGCGACTTCAAATTCACCCTCAAAGTTCTCCCACGAACTGACTGCAAACACATATTCGAACCAATGCGCATCAAACAAACCGGGAGACACCTGCCCAATCCATAGGCAAGACTAGTGCGTGCCTCCGAACAGGCATAACCACACCGACGATGCCGCCGCCGCGGCGGCGACGAAACTGTTGGGTAACGTAGTAATTTCAAAAAAATTCCTACGCACACGCAAGATCATGGTGATGCGTAGCAACGAGAGGGGAGAGTATTGTCCACGTATCCTCGTAGACCGTAAGCGGAAGCGTTATGACAACGCGGTTGATGTAGTCGTACGTCTTCACGATTCGACCGATCCAAGTACCGACCGTACGGCACCTCCGAGTTCAGCACACGTTCAGCTCGATGACGATCCCCGGACTCCAATCCAGCAAAGTGTCGGGGATGAGTTCCATCAGCATGACGGCGTGGTGACGATGATGATGTTCTACCGGCGCAGGGCTTCGCCTAAACTTCGCGACGATATGACCGAGGTGGAATATGGTGGAAGGGGGCACCGCACACGGCTAAGGAACGATCACGTAGATCAACTTGTGTGTCCTGGGGTGCCCCCCTGCCCCCGTATATAAAGGAGCAAGGGGGGAGGAGGCCGGCCCTAGGAGGGGGCGCGCCAAGTGTGGAGTCCTACTAGGACTCCCTAGTCCTAGTAGGATTCCACCTCCCTTGTTAGAGTAGGAGAAGGGCAAAGAGGGGGAGAGGAAGAAGGAAAGGGGGGCTGAGCCCCTTGTCCAATTCGGACCAGAGGGGGGGCGCAGGCCTCCTTCCTTTTGGCCTCTCTCCTCTATTCCCGTATGGCCCAATAAGGCCCATATACTCCCCGGCGAATTCCCGTAACTCTCCGGTACTCCGAAAATACCCGAATCACTCGGAACCTTTCCGAACTCCGAATATAGTCGTCCAATATATCGATCTTTACGTCTCGACCATTTCGAGACTCCTCGTCATGTCCCCGATCTCATCCGGGACTCCGAACTCCTTCGGTACATCAAAACTCATAAACTCATAATATAATTGTCATCGAAACCTTAAGCGTGCGGACCCTACGGGATCGAGAACTATGTAGACATGACCTAGAACTATTCTCGGTCAATAACCAATAGCGGAACCTGAATGCCCATATTGGCTCCTACATATTCTACGAAGATCTTTATCGGTCAGACCGCATAACAACATACGTTGTTCCCTTTGTCATCGGTATGTTACTTGCCCGAGATTCAATCGTCGGTATCCAATACCTAGTTCAAGCTCGTTACCGGCAAGTCTCTTTACTCGTGATGTAATGCATCATTCCGTAACCAACTCATTAGCTACATTGCTTGCAAGGCTTATAGTGATGTGCATTACCGAGAGGGCCCAGAGTTACCTCTCCGACAATCGGAGTGACAAAACCTAATCTCGAAATACACCAACCCAACATGTACCTTTGGAGACACCTGTAGTACTCCTTTATAATCACCCAGTTACGTTGTGACGTTTGGTAGCACTCAAAGTGTTCCTCCGGTAATTGGGAGTTGCATAATCTCATAGTTACAGGAACATGTATAAGTCATGAAGAAAGCAATAGCAACATACTAAATGATCAAGTGCTAAGCTAACGGAATGTGTCAAGTCAATCACATCATTCTCCTAATGATGTGATCCCGTTAATCAAATGACAACTCATGTCTAAGGTTAGGAAACTTAACCATCTTTGATTAACGAGCTAGTCAAGTAGAGGCATACTAGTGACACTATGTTTGTTTATGTATTCACACATGTATTATGTTTCCGGTTAATACAATTCTAGCATGAATAATAAACATTTATCATGAAATAAGGAAATAAATAATAACTTTATTATTGCCTCTAGGGCATATTTCCTTCAGTCTCCCACTTGCACTAGAGTCAATAATCTAGTTCACATTGCTATGTGATTTAACACCAATATTCATATCTGTATATGATTAACACCCATAGTTCACATCGTCATGTGACCAACACCCAAAGGGTTTACTAGAGTCAATAATCTAGTTCACATCGCTATGTGATTAACACCCAAAGAGTACTAAGGTGTGATCATGTTTTGCTCATGAGAGAAGCTTAGTCAATGGGTCTGTCACATTCAGAGCCGTATGTATTTTGCAAGTATTCTATGTCTAAATGCTCTGCATGGAGCTACTCTAGCTAATTGCTCCCACTTTCAATATGTATCCAGATTGAGACTTAGAGTCATCTGGATCGGTGTAAAAGCTTGCATCGATGTAACTCTTTACGACGGGCTCTTTTATCACCTCCATAATTGAGAAATATTTCCTTAGTCCTCATTAAGGATATTCTTGACCAATGTCCAGTGATCTACTACTAGATCACTATTGTACTCCCTTGCCCAAATTCAGTGCAAGGTATACAATAGGTCTGGTACATAGCATAGCATACTTTATAGAACCTATGACTGAGGCATAGGGAATGACTTTTCATTCTCTTTCTATTTTCTGCCATGGTCGGGTCTTGAGTCTTACTCAACTTCACACCTTTGCATCACAGGCAAGAACTCCTTCTTTGACTGCTCCATTTTGAACTATTTCAAATTTATCAAGGTATGTACTCATTGAAAAAATCTTATCAAGCGTCTTGGTCTATCTATATAGATCTTGATGCTCAATGTGTAAGCAGCTTCACCGAGGTCTTGCTTTGAAAAACTCCTTTCAAAACACTCCTTTATGCTTTGCAGAATAATTCTACATTATTTTCGATCAACAATATGTCATTCACATATACTTATTAGAAATGTTGTAGTGCTCCCACTCACTTTCTTGTAAATACAGGCTTCTCCAAAAGTCTGTATAAAACCATATGCTTTGATCAAATCATCAAAGTGTATATTCCAACTCCGAGATGCTTGCACCAGTCCATAGATGGATCGCTGGAGCTTGCACACTTTGTTAGTATCTTTAGGATTGACAAAACCTTCTGGTTGCATCATATACAACTCTTCTTTAATAAATCCATTAAAGAATGCAGTTTTGACATCCTTTTGCCAGATTTCATAAAATGTGGCAATTGCTAACATGATTCGGACAGACTTTAAGCATCGATACGAGTGAGAAAATCTCATTATATTCAACACCTTGAACTTGTTGAAAAACCTTTTTGCGACAAGTCGAGCTTTATAGATAGTAACACTACTATCAATATTCGTCTTCCTCTTGAAGATCCATTTATTTTCTATGGCTTGCCGATCATCGGGCAAGTCCACCAAAGTCCACACTTTGTTCTCATACATGGATCCCATCTCAGATTTCATGGCTTCCAGCCATTTCGCGGAATCTGGGCTCATCATCACTTCCTCATAGTTCGTAGGTTTATCATGGTCTAGTAACATGACTTTCAAAACAGGATTACCGTACCACTTTGGTGCAGACCGTACTCTGGAAGACCTACGAGGTTCTGTAGTAACTTGATCTGAAGAATCATGATCATCATCATTAGCTTCCTCACTAATTGGTGTAGGAATCACTAGAACTGATTTCAGTGATGAACTATTTTCCAATTCGGGAGAAAGTACAGTTACCTCATCAAGTTCTACTTTCCTCCCACTCACTTCTTTCGAGAGAAACTCCTTCTCTAGAAAGGATCCATTTTTAGCAACGAATATCTTGCCTTCGGATCTGTGATAGAAGGTGTACCCCAATAGTTTCCTTTGGGTATTCTATGAAGACGCACTTCTCCGATTTGGGTTCGAGCTTATTAGGTTGAAAACCTTTTTATATATGCATCGCAACTCCAAACTTTAAGAAACGACAGCTTAGGTTTACTGCTAAACCATAGTTCATACGGTGTCGTCTCAACGGATTTAGATGGTGCCCTTTTAACGTGAATGCAGCTGTCTCTAATGCATAACCCCAAAACGATAATGGTAAATCAGTAAGAGACATCATAGATCGCACCATATCCAATAAAGTGCGATTACGACGTTCGGACACACCATAACGTTGTGGTGTTCCAGGTGGCGTGAGCTATGAAACTATTCCACATTGTTTTAATTGAAGACCAAACTCGTAACTCAAATATTCGTCTCCGCGATCAGATCGCAGAAATTTTATTTTCTTGTTACAATGATTTTTCCACTTCACTCTGGAATTCTTTGAACCTTTCAACTATTTCAGACTTATGTTTCATCAAGTAGATATACCCATATCTGCTCAAATCATCTTGTGAAGGTCAGAAAATAACAATACTTGCCACGAGCATCAACACTCATTGGATCGCATACATCAGTATGTATTATTTCCAATAAGTCAGTAGCTTGTTCCATTGTTTCGGAGAACGGAGTTTTAGTCATCTTGCCCAAAAGGCACGGTTCGCAAGCATCAAATGATTCATAACCAAGTGATTCCGAAAATCCATCTTTATGGAGTTTCTTCATGCGCTTTACACCGATATGACCCAAACGGCAGTGCCACAAATAAGTTGCACTATCATTATTAACTTTGCATCTTTTGGCATCAATATTATGAATATGTGTATCACTACGATCGATATCCAACAAACTATTTTCATTGGGTGTATAACCATCGAACGTCTTATTCATGTAAATAGAATAACAATTATTCTTTAACTTCAAATGAATAACTGTATCGCAATAAACATGATCAAATCATATTCATACTCAACGCAAACGCTAAATAACATTTATTTAGGTTTAACACCAATCTCGAAAATATAGGGAGTGTGTGATGATGATCATATCAATCTTGGAACTACTTCCAACACTCAACGTTACTTCCCCTTCAACTAGTCTATATTTATTTTGTAACTCCTGTTTTGAGTCACTAATCTAGCAATCGAACAAGTATCAAATACTCAGGGGATACTATAGACACTAGTAAGGCACACATCAATAATCTGTATATCAAATATACCCTTGTTCACTTTGCCATCCTTTTTATCCACCAAATATTTAGGGCATTTCCGCTTCCAGTGACCATTTCCTTTGCAGTGTAAGCACTCAGTTTCAGGATTTGGTCCAGCTTTGGTCTTTTTCACGGGAGTGACAACTTGCTTGTCATTCTACTTAAAGTTCCCTTTCTTTCCCTTTGCCCTTCTTCTTGAAACTAGTGGTCTTGACAATCATCAACACTTGATGCTCTTTCTTGATTTCTACTTTCGTTGATTTCAACATCACAAAGAGCTCGGGAATCGTTTTCGTCATCCCTTGCATACTATAGTTCATCACGAAGTTCTAGTAACTTAGTGATGGTGACTAGAGAATTCTGTCAATCACTATCTTATCTGGAAGATTAACTCCCACTTGATTCAAGCGATTGAAGTACCCAGACAATCTAAGCACTTGCTCACTAGTTGAGCGATTCTCCTCCATCTTTTAGCTGTAGAACTTGTTGAAGACTTCATATCTCTCAACTCGAGTATTTGCTTGAAATATTAACTTCAACTCCTGGAACATCTCATATGGTCCATGACGCTCAAAACGTCTTTGAAGTCCCGATTCTAAGCCGTTTAAGCATGGTGCACTAAATTATCAAGTAGTCATCATATTGAGCTAGCCAAACGTTCATAACGTCTGCATCTGCTCCTGCAATAGGTCTGTCACCTAGCGGTGCATTAAGGACATAATTCTTCTGTGCAGCAATGAGGATAAACCTCAGATCACGGATCCAATCCGCATCATTGCTACTAACATTTTTCAACACAATTTTCTCTAGGAACATATCAAAATAAACATATGAAAGCAACAACGCAAGCTATTGATCTACAACATAATTTGCAAAATACTACCAGGACTAAGTTCATGATAAATTTAAGTTCAATTAATCATATTACTTAAGAACTCCCACTTAGACAGACATCTCTCTAGTCATCTGAGTGATCACGTGATCCAAATTAACTAAACCATGTCCGATCGTCACGTGAGATGGAGTAGTTTCAATGGTGAACATCAATATGTTGATCATATCTACTATATGATTCACGCTCGACCTTTTGGTCTCCGTGTTCCGAGGCCATATTTGTTATATGCTACGCTCGTCAAGTTTAACCTGAGTATTCCGCGTGTGCAACTGTTTTGCACCCATTGTATTTGAACGTAGAGCCTATCACACCCGATCATCACGTGGTGTCTCAGCACGAAGAACTCTCGCAACGGTGCATACTCAGGGAGAACACTTCTTGATAATTTAGTGAGAGATCATCTTAAAATGCTACCGTCAATCAAAACATAATAAGATGTATAACAGATAAACAGCATATGCAATCAAAATATATGACATGATATGGCCATGATCATCTTGCGCCTTTGATCTCCATCTCCAAAGTACTGTCATGATCTCTATCGTCACCGGCACGACACCATGATCTTCATCATCTTGATCTATATCAATGTGTCATCACATGGTCGTCTCGCCAACTATTGCTATCGCATAGCGATAATGTAAAGCAAATATTTGGCTCTGGCATCTTTATGCAACAAAGAGACAACCATAGGGCTTCTGCCAGTTTCCGATAACTTCAACAAAACATAATCATCTCATACAACAACTTATATCTCATCACGTCTTGACCATATCACATCACAACATGCCCTGCAAAAACAAGTTAGACGTCCTCTACTTTGTTGTTGCAAATTTTACATGGCTGCTACGGGCTTAGCAAGAACCGTTCTTACCTACGCATCAAAATCACAATGATAGTTCGTCAAGTTAGTGTTGTTTTAACCTTCGCAAGGACCGGGCGTAGCCACACTTGGTTCAACTAAAGTTGGAGAAACAGACACCCGCTAGTCACCTGTGTGCAAAGCACGGAGGTAAAACCAGTCTCGCGTAAGCGTACGCGTAATGTCGGTCCGGGCCGCTTCATCTCACAATACCGCTGAACCAAAGTATGACATGCTGGTAAGCAGTATGACTTGTATCGCCCACAACTCACTTGTGTTCTACTCGTGCATATAACATCAACGCATAAAACCTAGGCTCGGATGCCATTGTTGGGGAACGTAGTAATTTCAAAAAAATTCCTACGCACACGCAAGCTCATGGTGATGCATAGCAACGAGAGGGGAGAGTATTATCCATGTACCCTCGTAAACCGTAAGCGGAAGCGTTATGACAACGCGGTTGATGTAGTCGTACGTCTTCACCATCCGACCGATCCAAGTACCGAACGTACGGCACCTCCGATTTCAGCACACGTTCAGCTCGATGACGATCCCCGGACTCCGATCCAGCAAAGTGTCGGGGATGAGTTCCATCAGCACGACGGCGTGGTGACGATGATGATGTTCTATCGGTGCAGGGCTTCGCCTAAACTCCGCGACGATATGACCGAGGTGGAATAAGGTGGAAGGAGGCACCGCACACGGCTAAGGAATGATCACGTAGATCAACTTGTGTGTCCTGGGTGTCCTCCTGCCCCCGTATATAAAGGAGCAAGGGGGAAGGAGGCCGGCCCTAGGAGGGGGCGCGCCAAGTGTGGAGTCCTACTAGGACTCCCTAGTCCTAGTAGGATTCCACCTCCCTTGTTGGAGTAGGAGAAGGGGAAAGAGGGGGAGAGGAAGAAGGAAAGGGGGCTGCGCCCCTTTTCCAATTCGGACCAGAGGGGGGCGCAGGCCTCCTTCCTTTTGGCCTCTCTCCTCTATTCCCGTATGGTCCAATAAGGCCCATATACTCCCCAGCGAATTTCCGTAACTCTCCGGTACTCCGAAAAATACCCGAATCACTCGGAACCTTTCCGAACTCCGAATATAGTCGTCCAATATATCGATCTTTACGTCTCGACCATTTCGAGACTCCTCGTCATGTCCCCGATCTCATCCGGGACTCCGAACTCTTCCGGTACATCAAAACTCATAATATAACTGTCATCGAAACCTTAAGCGTGCGGACCCTACGGGTTCGAGAACTATGTAGACATGACCTAGAACTATTCTCGGTCAATAACCAATAGCGGAACCTGGATGCCCATATTGGCTCCTACATATTCTACGAAGATCTTTATCGGTCAGACCGCATAACAACATACGTTGTTCTCTTTGTCATCGGTATGTTACTTGCCCGAGATTCGATCATCAGTATCCAATACCTAGTTCAAGCTCGTTACCGGCAAGTCTCTTTACTCGTTATGTAATGCATCATTCCGTAACTAACTCATTAGCTACATTGCTTGCAAGGCTTATAGTGATGTGCCCAGAGTTACCTCTCCGACAATCGGAGTGACAAAACCTAATCTCGAAATACGCCAACCCAACATGTACCTTTGGAGACACCTGTAGTGCTCCTTTATAATCACCCAGTTACGTTGTGACGTTTGGTAGCATCCAAAGTGTTCCTCCGGTAAACGGGAGTTGCATAATCTCATAGTTACAGGAACATGTATAAGTCATGAAGAAAGCAATAGCAACATACTAAACGATCAAGTGCTAAGCTAACGAAATGGGTCAAGTCAATCACATCATTCTCCTAATGATGTGATCCCGTTAATCAAATGACAACTCATGTCTATGGTTAGAAAACTTAACCATCTTTGATTAACGAGCTAGTCAAGTAGAGGCATACTAGTGACACTATGTTTGTCTATGTATTCACACATGTATTGTGTTTCCGGTTAATACAATTCTAGCATGAATAATAAACATTTATCATGAAATAAGGAAATAAATAATAACTTTATTATTGCCTCTAGGGCATATTTCCTTCAGAAACTGCCCAGTGCCACCAAAAACGGCTAGCAGACGACTTCGGCAACGGCGGGAACGCCGACGCATCGCCGAATCGCCTAAATCTCTACGAATCTCGATCGAGGAATCGAACAGGGAGGGAAGGGGGGAAATGCAGGAAGGGATTGCGAGAGTTGTAGCGAGCATTACCTTCAACCCGCAGGCGCTCCGGTGAAGCCGCTCCGTTCCGGCGAGCACCACCGACGGCCGCGAACACCGTCGATTCTTCCGCCTCCGCCGTCGCCTTCTCCCGTCGCCTTCTCCTCCAGTGGTTTGAAATGCGAGTGAGTTGTGCCAGTAACTGCGGTGCAGTTGAGTAAATGGAACCGTGAGGAAGAGGGGGCAGAGGTGTGCGACGTGTTGGACGTCAACCGCGGTCGGAGCGTGGCGTGCGGGCGCATAGCAGTTCCACCGCACGCCTCCGAGTGGCAACCGCTGACCGCGGGATGGCAACCAACGTGCGGGCGAACTGACTCGCACACCGCACACGCGCCTCGTCCTACGTGGCGCAGAAAACCGGCCGGTCTGTTCCAAGATTCGTGCACAAAGTTGCCAACAGAGATGCTTGCATGTGGTCGGGATGGTAAACACCCACACGTGTGGGCGTTAACATTTCCGATCTTCTTTTTGTTGTTCTTGGTGGCCTGGTTCCTCGGTTCTTCCCAGATCGAGAGACTCACTGTTCCTGTCCCATGACTGCCTCGGGCTGGTGCGGGAGGTTGAGGCCGCGTGACCACATGCCGGTTGGAGACCTGCGGCGCCGTGCCGCTGTGCCGGACGTGTGAAGGATCTTTCTTGTTCCGGCGATCGCCGGAGTTGATCGACTCGCTCAATGGCGAGCGTGCTGATAACGTATTGAGAACCAAAGGAAATGAATGGAACTCCTCTCTTTCAATGATGATTCTACATATATAGGTACACGGAGGACGCCTCGTTGGAGAGGCGTCTGTATGTGAACCGGCGCGATGGTTGCCGAAATAGCATTCGTCGGTGGTTAATACAGGTAGGGATTGTCCCTTAATTAAGTACTTCCTCTGTAAACTAATATAAGAGCATTTAGATCACTATTCTAGTGATCTAAACACTATTATATTAGTTTACGGAGGGAGTATTTAATTAATCTTAACAGAGATAATGTGAAGGAGATAAGAACACATCTTTTTAGGCTAGAACAAGCACACGCAAATCGTAGGTACATGTTGCACGAGCCCGCATCCCCACAGCCGTTCTGAGTTGGCCCGCTAAGGTTGGCTCACAGGAAATGGATGAGCTTCGACCGTATTCCTTCAGAGCCAGGTTGAGAAGTGTTTAAACATAGCGTCGTTTGAGTTGGACCATTAAGGTTGGCTCACAGGAAATGGATGAGCTTCGACCGTATTCCTTCAGAGCCAAGTTGAAAAGTGTTTAAACAGTGTTTTGCATCAGCAGAACTTGAACTTCTTGGATGAAATCAATAATATGAGATGGAGAACACTTATGGCATGTTTGGTTGCCCGCATACGGGCCAATCAGGCTCACGCGGGAAGAAAGTGTGCCATTTGGTTATGTACGTTCACTGTTTACCCTGCATAGAAAGGAACTTAAACTTCCAGCCAGCTCTGCTAGGATCCAACGTTGCAACCTCGAGTGATGCAAAAGAGCCCGCATAGATAGCCCTTGTGCAGTCTAATATGGTGTACGTCAGGTTGCACTTGTGGTGTTCATTTAACTCGTAATCCCGTCCACTTATTAGTCCCTTCTAATCTACTCCCTCCGTTCCTAAATATAAGTCTTTGTAGAGATTGCACTGGATGGACTACATACGGAGCAAAATGAATGAATCTAAACTTAAAATGCATCTATATATATCCGTATGTGGTTTATAGTGGAATCTCTACAAAGACCTACATTTAGGAACGGAGGGAGTACACAACAGTGTTTCAATTTGAGGTAAGGCCTACAGAAAAAAGGGAATCGTTTCTGGCCGGGGCACCGGCCGAACCGTTCCGCTGGTCTCGTCCACGCGCGCACGCTGCAGCAAGTTAAGTCACGACACGTGGAGTGGTGGGTCCCAATCACACGGCCTTATCCCCTTCCAGCTTTCTCTTCAACTGCTCGTCTTCTCTCTCTTCCCACCTTGCAGATCCCGCCTCGCCGGCGTTCTTCCGAGCTGCCGTCCCCTCGTGGCACCAGCAGCTACCCTTCTTCCTTCTCCCTCTCCTCCCTTTCCTCCTCCTCTCTTCCCTTTTTGCTGCAACCGGCGACAGGCCAAACGCGGGGAGGAACCGAGGTGCCCGTGCTACAACCATGGCCACGGGGAGGAGCTGCAACCGCGGTACTGGGAGAGTTGCAAACAGCGTTTTCCCGTGCTACAACCATGGACACAAAAAGCTACATCCAGTAGATAAAAAAGCTTCAACCAGACAACGAAATACAGGAAATGTTACAACCGTTTTGACAAAAAGCTTCAACCCGCAGATGAAAAAGCTTCAAAACAAAGATTGAGAAAATCCTCCTCGATGACGACCATGGCGTCTCTCTGTGTTTTTGTTGCAACCGCAGAGTAAAAAGCTGCAACCCTTTGTGAAAAAAGCTTCAAGCTCAGGTGAAAAAAGCTTCAATTGGCATGATGGAAAGCTTCAATCCGCGAGAAAAGCTTCAACAGGCATAGAGAAAAGCTTCAACCGATGAGATAAAAAGCTTCAACCTGACTCGCCAATGGCAGCGAGCGGCGACGTTGAGAGCTGCGTCGGTGACACGACAGTGCAGCGACGATGGCGGCAGCTAGGTGTTGCAACGACAGGGAGTGCCAGTATGCTTCAAGACGGCGCCATTTTTTGCTATGAGGGGGCGACGAGCTTTCTGCTAGACCAGGGGGTGAGTACTGATGCTGCGACGGTGATGGGGACAGCGACCGGCGGCGACGGGGACGGAGAGTGCATCTAGCAGCGTGGGACTAGGGGGAAAGGAGGTCCAGGCGAGAGGGCAGTCGCCGGCGGCAGGAGCGGCTAGGATAGGGGCGCGGTGAAGAAGAAGAAGAGGAAGAAGAAGTTAACGTGGGGGAAGGAGGCACGAGGAACAGATCTGACAGCTCAAGCTCGCGGATCAGACGGCTGGGGCTTGACCGGCCCAACGATTGGGCCGGTGCGCCGGCGCAGATCGTTGCCCCACAAAAAAAAACATCAATGGCGTTCCTTTTGGCCTCTTCTTCGGTGTCCTACTACCCTAACGCTACCATGGCACGCACACTACATTTCTACTACTCATCCTGTTGGCAACCAAACGACAAGTATGCAACGCAGCCAAAAGAGTAAAATACATTCATGGTCACTGAACTTGTACCATAAGCTCACTTTGGTTACTGTACTTAAGAATACGGTCAATACGGTCATCATATATGACTTGAGGTGATTTTACGGTCACTGCCTCAACGTATTGCTCCGTATTTTACTCTATTGACCGATCAAACGCCATGTAACCCTCTCTTTACCTTTACGTGGGTCCCACCTTTCAGTGGAAAAAAGAAATAAATCGCTATGCCTGCTAGCCAGTTAACCACAGGATCAATGTGTGCACAATTAATTTGAGCCATTATTTTTGTTTAGTGTCGTAGCTGCCGTGTGTGTGCATGCATGCTATCGTGCGCGGGTGCGACAGGGCTTCGTGCTCCCTCTGCATGCTACCTACTAGTAGTAGGTATATAGGACGTTCGCCGCCTTCTCCCACGCGGACGCATTCCCAGGGCGTGCCGCTCCACTCCATGCCGCACGCCATCGCCACCTGCACCCCAACGAGCCCGGCCACCATAGCCGCATACATTGCGCAGCTGTCAGAGTTACACACGATGTGGACTAGCAAGTACTCCCTCCGTTCCTAAATACTTGTCTTTCTAGGCATTTCAACAAATGACTACATACGGAGCAAAATGAATGAATCTACACTCTAAAATATGTCTACATACATCCGTATGTAGTAGTCATTTGAAATGTCTAGAAAAACAAATATTTAGGAACGGAGGGAGTACAAGCTATCTTTGCGTAAAAAGAACTTCACCGCCATTGTCACCGTCGTTCGTCGCCGTTCGTCATGTGTCGTCGAAAAGTACCGGGCTACACGGACTGGGCCAACAGCAGCTCCACGCTGGAAGCAGGTACTAGTATCCTCTTAGCTCCATGCCCCCTATCATCATATTTTCTTCACTTCTTGAGCTCCACGCGCAGGCTATGCACGCAGCCAACAGCGAGGAATAGCGTGTTCTCTGTTGGTACGCCCCTAGAAGACCAGCTGCACCAGCGTCAGATTCATTCACGTAGCTCCCTCCCTGTAACCACTAAACCATTTTTTTAGAGAAACTAACTGCTAGACCTAGTCTCACGTACATGATTGCATGAGCTTATCTAGATGAGTTAGATACGGAGGTTGTTAGCGTAGTTGCCGCACCTACCTGCTCATCATCCATGTACATTCTCTCGTGCGATGATGGTGAATACAGTTGAGCACGGTGAATGAATACGGTTGAAAATCCCCTCAAAAAAAAAAAGAATACGGTTGAAAATAGTTGCAGTTGCAATCTTTCTCCTTCTATCTCGTCTTACATTCTCGACCAGCGTCTCGGCACAAGCAGCTGAGACCGGTGTGCTCGCTTGAACATGGCCATGTTCCCGTTCACCGGCATGCACGCGCAGCCGCACAGGCCTTAGTTGTTAGCTCGACAACATGGACACCATGATGAGCACGGCGAAGGTTCACACATCTAGACCTTGCCCCGCAGCATTCGCCTTGCCGGTAAACATATTGTAGAGCATAGGATTTAGGACACCCCCTTATCTAGCCACTCATCTTCGCCTTGCCACCGGCGACATGTAAATGATACCCATGATGGCGACGGCGCCGAGGACGTGCACCACCAGAAGGATGGCGACGCCGACAAAGAACTGCGACAATACAACGTCGCGCCTCAACCTCGTGTTGTGCAAGTAACCCAACGGCTTGCGAAAGTGTTGCGTGCATGCGATTTAAGTGTGTTGTGCACGTGTTAATTAAATGGGCGACGCTAGACGCCGGTGCACCGGCCCAAATTTGGGCCGGTCGCGCCCTAACCCTTCGATCTGGCGTGGATTGGTCGTCCGATCTGGCATCTCCACGCGCCTTGACTCGTCTTCAACCTCCACCCCACGCACCCCCGCCCCTCTGCCCCACACGCCCCCGCCTCCGTCTGCACATCCGCGAGGGCAACGGCTGCCGGCCGCTCGCTCGTAGACCCATGATGCACTGCTGCCGCCACTCGTCGTCAACCCTCGCTGCACGGATTGCGCAGCCAACAACCACCAGTAAATGACATTGAATGGATGTAGCAAAATACATCGCCGGTAGTAGCAAAAAACACAAACGGTTGCAGCAAAAATTCGTAATCGATCTCCGTCCTCCCGCAAAAAGCTACTACCGGTGAAATAAAATGTCACAACTGCGAATTGAAAAGTTGCTACTTCGAAACGGGGGATTGATGCCATCGGTGAAGAAAAAAGTTGAAACTAGCGGCATGAAAAGCTACGACCAGCAAAAGAAGCTGTTAGAACCGACGAATCAGAAGTTGCTTACTGGAGGATAAAAATTGCTACAATCAACCAAAAAAAAGCTGGAACCGACAAATCAAAAAGCTGCAACCAGCTAAATCAAAAAACAAAAGCCATAGGAGGAAAGTAATGTTGCATCCGCATGATGTCCGAGCAGGGTGTGCTCGGCAACAGGTGGTCGCCGCGCTAGCCCAGCAGCAGCCCCCTCGCCGCTGACGGACTTGCGCTCGCCGCCCCGCCTGCATCCACTCACAGGTTGGCTCCTCTAGTTTGCATCATCGGCGGGTGCCCAAAAAATCAGAGGGGCGGCAGGAGGTGGGAGGCGGGGGGATTGATTCTCATCGGCCTTCAGCTGCAAATAAAACAACGAGCTAGAGAGAGAGAGCTCTCCGCCGTCCAGAGATCGCGAGATGTTTGCGCTGGAAGGAAGAAGATAAGGTTTGGGTGGTCCCAGATGCTTCTCGAGGGAAAGGGATAAGTCTGGCGATGGTTATATTATAACCGCACGATCGTGGGTATCCCACGTACGCGACACGACCGGCGCTTTGTTCGGCCGGCGCACCGGCAGCCAGCGTTTTCCTAATTAAATATGCGTTCAAGTGTGCTGTATGCGTGTTCTGTGAGTACATATGTTCAACAAGAAGTTGTGTTCTTTTATTGAGAAATTAAAACGAGGTTGTGTGGGCACAGTTGTGTGCGTACGTGGGCTTCAGCAGATGATCGCTGGTTCTCCTGCCACGCATGGCATTTTTTCATTGACAGATGGGGCCCACATAAGGTAGAGGGAGGATGTTGTGCTGTTTGAACAGTCAACAAATAAAAATACAGAGCTATACGGTGACCCAGGTGACACCTTAAGTTGTACTCCCTCCGTTCCTCAATATAAGGTGTATTATTTTTTTTTAAAGTCAAACTTCTCTAAGTTTGATCAAGTTTATAGACAAAAATATCAACATCTAGAATACCAAATCATTATCACTAGATTCAACATGAACTATATTTTTATATTTTATATATTTAATATTATAAATCTTTATATATTTTGCTGTAAAGTTGATCAAACATAGACAACAGTTGACTTTGTGAAAAATTAATACACCTTATAATAATCGTATTGACCGTATTCTTAAGTACAGTGACCAAAGTGAGTTTTTGATACAAGTTTAATGACCACGGGTGCATTTTACTACAGCCAAAATAGTACTTCCTCCGTTCAAAAATTCTTGTGACAAGATGCAGACAACCAAACACCATTAATTCTCACCAGGACTGTATTATTTTTAGAACTGTCTCTAATTTAATTTATCTAAGAATTATCGTCAAGTTAGTTCACACCAAGTGACATATCATGTGCAGATCGTGCCCAGATTTATTTATTGTCTCAAGTTAGTTCACACCAAGTGACATATCATGTGCAGATCGTGCCATAGATTTATTTATTGTTTTTTAAAAATTTCAACGAGTGACTACATACAAAGCAAAAATGAGTGAATCTATACTCTAAATATGCCTATATACATAGGTATGTGGTAGTCCATTTGAAATCTCTAGAAAACAAATACTCCCTCCATACAAAGCAAAATAAGTGAATCTATACTCTAAATATGCATATATACATACGTACGTGGTAGTCCATTTGAAATCTCTAGAAAACAAATACTCCCTCCGTCCCAAAATAAGTGACTCAACATTGTAGTATTTAGGACCACAAGCTCAGACTCATGGAATCACAGAAATAGAACTAGATCCACAACTAAAACAAAAATAGCAGAATTTTGGAACAGAACCGCACTCAATGAACTAATCTCAACTTGACAAAGCAGAACACTAGCAGCAAAAATCAAGTCAGTAATACTACCCAGCGTACCAGGTACGGAATTCAATGTGAAAGCTCAAAACTCTCTTTCTACTAGATCAAGCATACTGCGACATTGCCACAATGAGATTTCCTAAAGGGTACAGACACTGATTGTGAACAGATAGAACTGAAGGCAGCCAACATTCAAGAATATTTTCTTATTTCTTCTTGGCATCCCCGGCCTTTGTCTGCAAAATTTATCCAAGAAAACGACTTAGTTGATATGACACAGATCAGTAAGGAAATCAACTAAGATTAGTATATATGGATACCTTCTTGACTCCACGGATCTTCTTCGTTCTGTTCTTCCTCTCCTTGATCTGCTTGCGTGATTTCTCTACCTTGGTGGCTAGCCCGTTCTGCAGAAGAGCAAGAATAATTATAAGCAAATGAGAACCTGACATCCTTAATTCTCGTTAGTGAGTTTGCAGAAAAAATGATGTTATTGTTTAGAGCACATGCTGATGAACAGAAATTTAGAAGTTGGCGGACAAAATTTTGAAGTGTTTCATCTCAGTAAAGCATAAACAATGAAAATAATGGAAATTAACATGAATGAGCTGCACGACAAAAAGAGTAGCATCACAAGGCTGGCAGCACGTCATTATAGCCATGACAGATCATGGCCCATGCTCGGATACATGCAAACTTGTGTCAGATGGACTTTCTAGCACAACAACAGAAACATACAACACAAATGCAGAAACTGCAAGCGTTTTGCTTTAAGCAAAAGCTATCATTATCTTACTTCAAAGATCGACTGCCCGCATTTTGAAATAAATTCTGGCAAATCCGAAGGCCCCAATTGGTTGAAGGTGGATTGAAGCAAAGGTAACCGATATTGTTATTAGAGTGCCCATTTCTAGATATGTGCCTATTATACAAAAATCAGAAAACAAGATCGGCCAAGAAATGGATTTATTTGCCACCATGCAGCGGCAGCAAGACTTGGCAAGTGTTTTTTTTATCCAAGACAACTAATATTGAAACTACAAGTACCCTGATCATCGCTTATTATACTGACTCAAGGATGAGAGCACAAAATTGACTAAACGCATTATACAAAGGCTACAATAGGATAAGATCAAAGCTTATTATGAGATAACAGTATAATTAATATGGAGGCCCAAGGATTCAGCAGATTCGGG
Source organism: Triticum aestivum (assembly GCF_018294505.1). Lineage (NCBI taxonomy): Eukaryota > Viridiplantae > Streptophyta > Magnoliopsida > Poales > Poaceae > Triticum > Triticum aestivum. The sequence continues at coordinate 398,966,192 of NC_057810.1, forward strand.
TGGGATGAATTAAGCAAGAGGGGCATACCCTGATCAGCCTGTACTTGGGCTCGAACTTCTTGGCAGCCTCGAGGTTATCGTAGATGAGGCCGAAGCCGGTGGACTTGCCGCCTCCGAAGTGGGTGCGGAACTTGAACACAAAGATGCAGTTCGAGTCCTTCACCTCATAAATCTTGGCCAGACGCTCCTTGAGATCCGCCTGTGACACACGCGGATCAGCCTAAACTCGCATCGAAAATCAACGAGCCCAAAGATGACAACGATCTTGGCAGTATGGAGGGCGCACCTTGGACACGTTGGCGCGGCCGGGGTGGATCACCTCGAGCACGAATTGCTTGCGTGAGAGGAGACGGTTCGTCATGAACTTACGGGTGCGGAGAGTCACCGCAGGCGCCGTCTTAGCGTCCGCCATGATTGCTGCTGATGCCCGAGGTGCTTCCTCTTCGCAGGGATTACTAGCTACGGCAGCGGCGCGAGTGAGTGGCGGCGGCGGCAGGGCTAGCGCGTGGCGTGGAAGATGCGGTTTTATATACAGGTGGAAACCTAGGTCGTTCCTAGCAGAAGGGCTTATATGGGCTCTAAGATAGTTGGGCTCAAAAGAATTGTGGGCCAATTTTAAGGGACCTGATTTCTGTGGTTACAAATGATATGGATCTCTGCTTTTGAAATAAACGGCCCAATTTTAAGCGACCTGATTTCTGTGGTTACAAATGATATGGATCTTTGCTTTCAAAATAAATTAAAGGATACCCGTGTCTCAAAAAAAAAAAAGATACTGATACCCCACGCATTGCTGCAAAAACTGGTTGATGAAACTTTTGGCTAACAACATGACAACCAAAATTAAAAATACGTAATGACTTATTATATTTGATTATGTATAGTTGTAACAATATTTATTGAATATAAGAATAATATAATTGAATAGAGAACACTTTCTCATGCATGGTTGAATGTTGTGGTGAATCTTTTGTCATGCATGATTGCATGTTGAGGTGGGCTTCGCCCCATTCATAATTATATAATGAGTTGGTATGTTTCCATGTTGAGATAAATAAGTTAGTGAAGATGACCCACTTAGATATATAGTACACCTGAATGACTATGAGTTGCTACGGGATACAAGTCAACATGGTATCGGGTCGCCCAAACCTGTACCTGTCTCAATATTTTTTGTCTAAACCCGTACCGTACTCGCACCTCGGGTTTCAAACTTTTTCCATGCCCATACCCGGTCAGGTGCTCGTAATACCCACGGATAAAAATACTCATCTCGGCCACTTTTGCTCAATTCACACTTCACCATGTATTTTTCAGCATTTCCGCATATATATACAACATTTCAACACATTTACCACATTTTAACATTTCAGCACATATATATCATGATTTATTGTGCGATGGAACAGAAAGAATGGTATTAATTTTCGGAAGTGGATACCAATAAGGATGAACTAGATGGCACTAAACAATGTCCAATTACATTCATGGATGAGTAGCCTATAAGTGAACTTTTAGAGAAACAATCACCTATGTTTTTTCTTCTTCTTTCCAATTACAAGACAAACAAAGAGGGGCATAATTTTCTCTAATTTTTATAGAAGATATTTTGCAGCTCCTACTTCGAAATGATCAAAGAGACTATATAATAAGATCAACAAAATGAGAGACAAAATCATGAGTTCACAAACACAAGATCAACGCATTTAAACAAGAACATGCACATGGGTAAGGGGAGGGGATTTTAGGTCCAGGCTAGCGGCAACGTTAACCCAGGGTAAAGCGGCTAGATTTTTTTGTTTTAGTGAATGACACATTGAACCTACCTATTATAAAGAACTAGTAGACTGTAGTGCGTTGCAACGGGCTTTTTAAAATTTGTACCAGTTGCATATATAAACACGATGCATGTGAATTTTTACATGTATAGAAAAGATAGACAGTAACAAATGAAAAATAGTTGAAATCCACTCCACTTGCAATAATTTCGATAAAAATGTAATTAGGTGACTTGTACTATGAGATCTGATCCACAAAGTAGAGAAGTGGTACAAAAACATACCCCCTCCACCCAGAAGTACTTGTCGGAGAAATGGATTATCGTGCACTGCATTGTTTTGAAAGAACCGGTGTACCACCGGCATTCATATATTAAGCAGGGAGAAGGCGGGAAATATGTTCATGATCAAGTGATCATGGTGGGTTACAAGAGGTGGGTGTGAAAAACCCCAAGAACAAGACTAAAGACCAAAAAAATCTAGCCTGGATCCCCTAGTGGCGTCTCGAGGCACTTCGCCCCGGTTAGCTTCCAGCCTTCTACATCTCTTCTGATCGCGGCAATCACATTGCAAATTTGGTTTGATTCGTGTCTAAAAATTCTGTTGTTTCTTTCCCTCCAGATGTGCCATGTTACAAGGAAGATCATCGTCTTTAGCCTCTCTCTGAGCCTTGGTCTTGCCTGATGGATGAGGCAGCGCATTCTGCGAACAGAGGAGGTGATGTGGTCCGAGGATGAAGCAAGGCGCGCAAGTCTGTCACGGCCTGTCCAGGTTGAAATCCTTCGCCAGATTTCTTTAGCGACCGGGCAGTCCCAAAAGAGATGAACCGAGGTCTCCAGATTTCTTGTGCATAGAGTGCAAAAGTATCCATTTTCCCATCCTCTGCGCTGAAGCCTGTCATTGCACCAGAGGCGATTTCGAAGAAGTAACCAGAAGAAAACTTTGATGTTTCCGGGTGCCCAAGTTTTCCATATGAGCTGTTTGTCTTCAGTCTTCTGAAGATCACTGAATTGTGCTTTGTAACCTGATTTTGCATTGTATATGCCAGCGCTCTGAAGATGCCAGGAGATCTTGTCGACCACCTGTGGTTGCAGCAACACAGCTTCTGCCCGCAGAGCCCTCCAGAGGACGAGGAAGCTGTGGACTCGTTTGGGCGCAGCCTGATGTCCTGAACCCATTTGTCATTTGCGAGCGCCTCGGCGACGCACCTATTTTTTCCTCTTGAGCGCTTGAATAGCTCTGGGAACAGAGTGGCAAGATTCGGAGAGGTGATCCATGGGGATTGCCAGAAGGAAGCTATCTTACCATTTTCAATGGTCGTAGTGGTTGCATTGTCGAACAGGGCTCTGTCTTTCTTGTCACACGGTAATTCAGATCCCTTCCATGGCCTGTCATCATTTTGCCAAGCAAGCCACAACCATCTCAGCCGCAAGGCGCTGGAGAATTTCTGCAGGTCATGGATCCCAAGGCCTCCATTCTTAGTCGGTGCACAGATATGTTTCCAGGCAACCTTGCATTTGCCTCCGCTGAGCTCCTCCTCCTGTGCCCAAAGAAATTTCCGGTGAGCTTTGTCGATCTCTTTGAACAGAACTTTGGGTGGCTGATAACCCACAAGTATAGGGGATCAATTGTAGCCTCTTTCGATAAGTAAGAGTGTCGAACCCAACGAGGAGCTAAAGGTAGAACAAATATTCCCTCAAGTTCTATCGACCACCGATACAACTCTACGCACGCTTGACATTCGCTTTACCTAGAACAAGTATGAAACTAGAAGTACTTTGTAGGTGTTGTTGGATAGGTTTGCAAGATAATAAAGAGCACGTAAATATAAACTAGGGGCTGTTTAGATAAAGAAGCAATAAAGTAAGTATAGAGAGTGTGGAAAGTGATGGTAGGAGTTGTGAAATTGTCCCTAAGCAATTGACTACTTTACTGGACCGATAGCAAGTTTTATGTGGGAGAGGCATAAGCTAACATACTTTCTCTTCTTGGATCATATGCACTTATGATTGGAACTCTAGCAAGCATCCGCAACTACTAAAGATCATTAAGGTGAAACCCAACCATAGCATTAAAGCATCAAGTCCCCTTTATCCCATACGCCACAACCCCCTTACTTGGGTTTATACTTCTGTCACTCAAGCAACCCACTATAAGCGAACCATGAACGTATTGCAACACCCTACAGCGGGAATCCCTCACGCTTGCGCGACACGGAGGGCACAATAGGACAGCAACATAACCACAAGCAAATTAAACCAATCATAGCAATTCATCAATCACCGGTAGGACAACGAAAATCTACTCGGACATCATAGGATGGCAACACATCATTGGATAATAATATGAAGCATAAAGCACCATGTTCAAGTAGAGGGTACAACGGGTTGCGGGAGAGTGGACCGCTGAATGTAGATGGGGGAAGGTGATGGAGATGTTGGTGAAGATGGCGGTGGTGTTGGTGTAGATCGCGGTGATGATGATGGCCCCCGGCGGCGTTCCGGCGCCACCGGAAGCTAAGGGGAGAGAGCCCCCCTTCTTCTTCTTCTTCCTCGACCTTCTCCCTAGATGGGAGAAGGGTTTCCCCTCTGGTTCATGGTCTCCATGGCGTGGGAGGGGCGAGAGCCCTTCTGAGATTCGATATGTCTCTCTGTCTCTCTCTCTCTGTTTCTACGTTCCGGTATTCTGCCCTTTCACCGTTCCTTATATATCCGGAGATCCATAACTCCGATTGGATTGAAACCTTCACCACGATTTTTTTTCGAAAATTAGCTTTCTTGCGGCCAAAAGAAGAGCAGCAACCGCCTTACGGGGTGCCCACGAGGGTCAGGGGCGTGCCCACCCCCCTGGGGCGCGCCCCCCTACCTCGTGGCCCCCTTGGGCACCGTCTCGCGTTGATTCTTCTTCCCAAATATCACAAATATTCCTAAAATATTCTCCGTTCGTTTTATACCATTTGGACTCCATTTGATATGGGTTTTCTGCGAAACATAAAACATGCAACAAACAGGAACTGGCACTAGGCACTGGATCAATATGTTAGTCCCAAAAATAGTATAAAAAGTTGCCAAAAGTATGTAAAAGTTGTAGAATATTGGCATGGAACAATCAAAAATTATAGATACGACGGAGACGTATCAGCATCCCCAAACTTATTTCCTGCTCGTCCTCGAGTAGGTAAATGATAAAAAAGATAATTTTTGATGTGGAATGCTACCTAGCATAATCTTGATCATATATCTAATCATGGCATGAATATTAAGACATGAGTGATTCAAAGCAATAGTATATCATTTGAAATAAAAACAATAAATTTGGGCATCCCAACAAGCAATCATGTCTTTCAAAATATCAATGCTTCAGAATGCTATCCCTACAAAATCATATAGTCTTGTATGCTCCCTTTTCTTAACACAAGGTACCGCTCATGCTCATCCAGGTGTCAGCCAAGCAATTGGTTCATACTTATTAACGCGCTTCAGCTTTTTCAACCCTCACGCAATACATGAGTGCAAGCCATGGATATAGCACTATGGATGGAACAGAATATGATGGTGGAGGTTATGTGGAGAAGACAAAAAGGGAGAAAGTCTCACATCGACGCGGCTAATCAACGGGCTATGGAGATGCCCATCAATTGATGCAATGCGAGGAGTAGGGATTGCCATGCAACGGATGCACTAGAGGTATAAGTGTATGAAAGCTCAAACTAGAAACTAAGTAGTTGTGCATCCAACTTGCTTGCTCATGAAGACCTCGGGCATTTGAGGAAGCCCATCATCGGAATATACAAGCCAAGTTCTATAATGAAAATTCCCACTAGTATATGAAAGTGACAATATAGGAGACTCTCTATATGAAGAACATGGTGCTATTCTGAAGCACAAGTGTGGAAAAAGGATAGTAACATTGTCCCCTTTTTTGGCGGGCTTCTTGGGCCTCTCCTTTTTTTCCGGGACAATGCCCTAATAATGATGATCATCACACTTTATTTACTTACAACTCAATATTACAACTCGATATCTAGAACAAAGATATGACTCTATATGAATGCCTCCGACGGTGTACCGGGATGTGCAATGATCTAGCATAGCAAAGATATCAAAAAATGGACAAGCCATGAAAACCATCATGCTAGCTATCTTACGATCATGCAAAGCAATATGACAATGGATGCTCAAGTCGTGTATATGATGATGATGGAAGTTGCATGGCAATATATCTCAGAATGGCCATGGAAATGCCATAATAGGTAGGTATGGTGGCTGTTTTGTGGAAGATATAAGGAGGCTTATGTGTGATAAAGCGTATTGTATCACGGGGTTTGGATGCACCGGCGAAGTTTGCACCAACTCTCGAAGTGAGAAAGGGCAATGCACGGTACCGAAGAGCACTACAAAAAATACACTTCCGTGATGATAAGTGTTTGTCACAGTAGGTCACGTTTTTTGTCATGCATGTACATCCATGACGATTTTATGACAGAATCAAGATAGTCATACATGTGCTGTCGTAGAAGTGTTCCATGACATTACCAAAGTTGTCATCATGGAAGTGTCCACTTCCATGACGATAAATCGCGCATCACAGAAGTGCTTTCGTCAAGGGTGACCGACACGTGACATCCACCATAACGGAACGCCGTTAAGCTATCGGGTCGGGTTTTGGATCCGATAACCCGTTAACAGCCCGGACCAATGGGAAATTTCCACGTGTAAAATTCTGATTGGCCGAAGGGAACACCTGTCAGCTCGTCAGTATGCTAGATGTCGCCCGTCTATTGGAGGAGACATGCCTATGATACATCGACACGTGGCTGGGCCCAACAGAGGCCCATATAGGTTAAAAAGGCCGGCCCAGTCAAAGGCCCGTAGTACTTAATCAGGTACTAGTGGGCTAGCCCAATAACGGTCTGCTTAATAAAGGCCCATTTACGGCCCGAAGCCAGATCTGGCCCATTAATTGTTCGCCCAATATTTGGGCCCATTTACGGCCCGAAGCCATATCTGGCCCGTTAATCGTTCGCCCAATATTTGGGCCCATTTGCGCCCCGAAGCCAGATCTAGCCCGTTAATTATTCGCCGAATATTTGGGCCCAACTACAGCCAAGTGACTTTCGGCCTGTTAGAGGCCTGATGTAGACATGGGCCCATTTCAGCCCGGTGTGACTTTAGGCCTGGGAATGGCCCGTGCTGCCAATGGGCCATATATGGTCCGATGGGACATCGGGCCCACTAACGGCCTGTGCTAAAGGTGGCAACAGTTAAGCCCAACGTGACTTTGGGCCTGTTAAAGGCCTGTCGCGTAATTTGGCTCGTTGATGCCTGTACTAAGCTTTCAGCCTCTTAAAGGCCCATGATATCAGTGGGCCAACTAAGGCCTGAGATATGTTTTGGCCTGGTAACGGCCCGTGAGCTAACTGGGCCAAAAAGGCCCGGTCTACATTTCAGCCTGCTCAAGGCCCATCGACGACTAGTGAAAATTGAGGCCCAACATGCATTTTGGCCTGCTAAAGGCCCGTGGTTTCATCTCGACCGTAACAGGCCAGTACAATATTCAGCATGTTAATGGCCCAACGCTACCTGGGCCAAACTAAGCGCTGGGTCGACAAAAGGTCCAACTAAAATATAGGCTGGTGTAAGTTTGGGCCTGGCGCAATGTGTGAAGGCCCCAATCATTCGGGCCCAAGAAAGACGCAGGCCGGCCCAATTATGGCCCGCTAAAAACCAGGCCTGTTAGAGTCGAATGTTTCAGCCCGGTCGACTACATCTGATTTTTTTTCAGATAGCAAATGATGGCAGTAACTAGTAGGAATTAAGAACAAACCTACTCTATACAATAAAGAAATTATGGCATAGTAACTAAGAATAAACCTACACTATATAATAAAGGATTTAAGGTATATTACATCCACTGGGCATCGAAGTTCGCCACCAGTGATCATAAAAGCAACGAAGAAGCAGATTACAAAAAATGGGCACCATTGCAGCGTAACAAAATAATACTGAACCGAGACCACTTCCAAGACAGATCAAGAAAGGTTAGCCTTGCGGGGGAACTGCTGAGCATGGCTGTGAGACCGGCCTAGCATGTCGGTCATAGCTTCCAGGTGTAGTTGTTTAGCGATGAGGTTCTCATTGGTGTTCTCCGCAATCTTTCTTAGAGATAGGACTTCAAGTCGAAGTTGAGTTGCAGAATGCCTTTCTGCTAGAACTTGGGAGTGAAGAAGTCCAACTGATTCAGACAACGAATTATGTGAGCTTGTCTGACTGCTAGTCTCAAGTAACTTGAACACTGCATCAAGACAAGACTTTGGGGTTGTCTCGCTATCTTCAAGATGTTTTGCCTTCTTTGTTGCAATATATGTTGGGTTTGTCTCACAACCTTCAGCAAACTTGTGCATGCCATCAGGCATATCACCCTGAAACAAAGCAGAGAGATGGCAGGTTTTGCACGTGTATAAACAAAGATGATAACTGTGTTGTCAATTCCATTAGCCACATCTGTAAGATAAAACAGGAGATGACAAGGTGCAAACGTTGGCTACTTCACCACACACTCGATTATAGATCCACAAAAACAAGCATACATATAGGGAGTATTAAGTAATGTGCATGGTATGAATAAGGAATTTGGTTTTACAAGTAAAACTTAGAACTTATGGTTCTTACGAACATGCATTTTGGTAGAAATAGCAAACTAAATAGCAGTAAACGATAGGGAGTATGAGCAAATTAAACAGCAGTTGAGGATAAAGGCTTTAGAAGGACTGACTTACATTAACAGTTAACACCGGCTTTATAAGGCCCTTCTCCATGTCAAGGGAAGGATAACTCAAGAATTTCAGCACAGAATCTTCTTCATAAGCATTGCCTGTACTCTACATTTTGTAGAGAGTAATTATAGATATGATAATACTGGAAGGGATAGAGGATAATGAAGATAAGATGCAGATTGATGCTACATAATCAACTACCAATCCCTAGAAGTACAAGCGTTACAGGACAAAATGTACCGACAAAAGCAATGGGCTACACTTCTGCACTGGCATTGTCTGTGTATTCTACTTGTTGGTAAGATTAAATATAGATCTGATCTTTTTTAGTAAATGGTGGGCGAGGGAGATAAGATGCAGAATGCTACACAATGAACCAATCCCTCTTCCCATAATACAAGAGTGTTTTGAACACTGGTGTACTGTACAAAATGTTCTTATATTATGGGACAGAGGGAGTAGCTGTTAATGTAAGTACAGTGATAGACCACGTTCAGTCCTTACAAGAGGACTGCAGAGCTAAACCTCTTCAAAAGCATTGGGTTGATTCTAAATTTGTGTAAGAGTCCATACGGATCTTATAATGTCCACCAAATGGACGATTACGAGGCTAACATGTGCAGTGATGCTACATAATCAAACAGCTATGAAAGTAAGTATGGTCATACAGGGCAAGAGGTACTCACAAGAGCAATGTAGTGTGCAGTATAGTTGCGAGATTCTGTGGTCCCTTGAGAGCGAATTTTCTTCTTCTATCAGTTCTCGTACAAGTGAGACATTAAGGCAAATGCAGAAATGTAGTTCAAATTGTGATGTGATATCATAGACAGTACCTTACACTGCAGCCGAGACCAATGTGTAACAAGATTATTCCAGTCACCGTCGGATAAATGTAGCACCGGAGACTTTACAGAAATTTCGTTCAGAGGCTTGCCATCGAAGTGCGCTTGCCTTAGGTAGGAACGATACTTCATCAACGAGTGCTTGAAAATCGCAACCAACCCTTGCTCATCTTCACAATCTAGTTTGCTCCTCGCCTATTTAAAAGAATAAATCTTGTGTCTTCTGTCAACAGAAACATATGCACTAATGACCATGAATAACATTAGTACATTACTTACACATAAGTTGCGGAGGAAGACTGGAGATTGTTCTGTGTATGCGGTATAATCTTTTCATGAAGGAAAGATGCACGCAAAGTTCCTGACAACAACATAAGCTTCGTCTTCTAAACTAGGAAGAAATGGAACAGGGGTCCTATTTGCTGCAATTGGGGCTCTCTCCGGTTTGAAAAGGGATTTGGCAACTGGATTTGGTGTACTCTTTGTTGGAATGGGGGTTTTGCGTCGTAGAGATGGTGCTATGTCAACTGGCATAATCATACTGTTTGCTGCAGTTGGGGTCTGCTGAGTTGGGGCATCAGAAATGACCAGTGTAGTAGGGCTAGAGTCTGCTAGAGTTGGGGTGTTTTGTGGGTCAGGTGATATTGCAACTACACCTAATGGGATATTTGATTTATCAGGTGCCACTACCTTATCCAAATACTTTGCTTGTGCTCCTCCACGATCAGCAATCGCCCTCTTCCTTTTGAACGTCTGATACATAAGAACAACATTTGAATGGATAAATATGGTATGATGACAGATGGAATATGTACTGAAAATGGATAGGCAGGGCGTATTTCACATACACAATGTGTAAACTAAGCTAATGGCAGTTCAACAAAGTAGAAGCAATGCAAAGCACCAGTTGCAAGATATGTGCGAGCAATGTAACCTTGGAAAGTTAGGGCAAGTACCTTGATGGGTGAATAAGATAGGGCATCTTCCTCTAATTCCTCCACTAGGGAGCTACATTGACTTAGGTCTCCCTCTAGCTCAGAATCACTGTTAGGATCATATTCTGAGCATGAATCTGTAGGTGGAGAGCGTTTGCATTGCATTGCATCCAGACTTGATTTCAGTCCCTTAATGCCAAGTTTCACAGCCATGGCATTGTTCTGCTTTATTCTTTTCATGCGCGCAAGCTTATAATCATTATAATGCTGTTCAGAATCTAAGATTCATAAAAACATAAAAAGTAGTCAGATTATCTACAGAATGCATTGTGGATTCAACTCGAAGAGTGTCTCCCTATAAACCCCTGCATATGCAAAGTTCACCCCCCAACCGTGCTGACCAGACCACACACAGAAATAAAAAACCCTTATGTCTCTAATGTCTACTACACAACCTTCTTCTTGTAGACGTTGTTGGGCCTGCAAGTGCACAGGTTTGTAGGATAGTAGCAAATTTCCCTCAAGTGGATGACCTAAGGTTTATCAATCCGTGGGAGGCATAGGATGAAGATGGTCTCTCTCAAACAACCCTGCAACCAAATAACAAAGAGTCTCTTGTGTCCCCAACACACCCAATACAATGGTAAATTGTATAGGTGCACTAGTTCGGTGAAGAGATGGTGATACAAGTGCAATATGGATAGTAGATATGGGTATTTGTAATCTGAAATTATAAAAACAGCAAGGTAACTAATGATAAAAGTGAGCGTAAACGGTATTGCAATGATAGGAAACAAGGCCTAGGGTTCATACTTTCACTAGTGCAAGTTCTCTCAACAATAATAACATAGATAGATCATATAACAATCCCTCAACATGCAACAAAGAGTCACTCCAAAGCCACTAATAGCGGAGAACAAACGAAGAGATTATGGTAGGGTACGAAACCACCTCAAAATTATTCTTTCGGATCGATCTATTCAAGAGTTCGTACTAGAATAACACATTAAGACACAAATCAACCAAAACCCTAATGTCACCTAGATACTCCATTGTCACCTCAAGTATTCGTGGGCATGATTATACGATATGCATCACACAATCTCAGCTTCATCCAACCAACACAAAGTACTTCAAAGAGTGCCCCAAAGTTTCTACCAGAGAGTCAAGAAAACGTGTGCCAACCCCTATGCATAGGTTCATGGGCGGAACCCGCAAGTTGGTCACCAAAACATACATCAAGTGGCACGTGATATCCCATTGTCACCACATATAAACACGGCAAGACATACATCAAGTGTTCTCAAATCAAAGACTCAATCCGATAAGATAACTTCAAGAGGGAAACTCAATTCATCACAAGAGAGTAGAGGGGGAGAAACATCATAAGATCCAACTATAATAACAAAGCTCGCGATACATCAAGATCGTGCCATAGAGAGAACACGAGAGAGAGAGAGAGAGATCAAACACATAGCCACTGGTACATGCCCTCAGCCCCGAGGGTGAACTACTCCCTCCTCGTCATGGATAGCGCCGGGATGATGAAGATGGCCACCGGTGATGGATTCCCCCTCCTGCAGGGTGCCGGAACGGGCTCCCGAGAGGTTTTTGGTGGCTATAGAGGCTTGCGGTGGCGGAACTCCCAATCTATCTTGATATTCGATGTTTTTAGGGTACGTAGGCTTATATAGGCGAAAGAAGTCGGTTGGGGGAGCCTCGAGGGGCCCACGAGAGGGTAGGGCACGCCCAGGGGGGTGGGCGCGCCCCCTGTCTCGTGGCCTCCTTGAGGATCTTCTGACGTGAACTCCAAGTCTCCCGGGTCATATTCTTCCTAAAAATCACGCCCCCGAAGGTTTCATTCCGTTTGGACTCCGTTTGATATTCCTTTTCTTCGAAATACTGGAACAGGCAATAAAACAGCAATATGGGCTGGGCTCCGGTTAATAGGTTAGTCACAAAAGTAATATAGAAGTGTATAATACAGTCTGTAATCATTCAAAACAGATAATAAAATAGCATGAATGCTTCATAAATTATAGATACGTTGGAGACGTATCAGCATCCCCAAGCTTAATTCCTACTCGTCCTCGAGTAGGTAAATGATAAAATAAAGAATTTATGAAGTGTGAATGCTAGAAGGTGCACAAGTTTGACCAATGATAATTTCAATCACCTTTTCTAGCATGATAATATGTCATAACAGTAGTTCATCTCATAAAACTTCTCACGATAAAGTAACAAGCAATTCACATGTCAAAGCATAGACCATAAACTTTCTTGAAAACTAGCAAACTTCATTCTCAGTCATCAAACAATTGCAATTCATCTTATTTTCAGGAATAGCAAACTCCACATACTCAACTATCATATAGTCTTCTACAATTGCTAACACTCACGCAATACTAATGGTTATGGAGTTTTAATCAGACACTGAGAAAGATAGGGGCTTATAGTGTTGCCTCCCAACGTATTCACCTTGGTGATGTCAACAATAATAGTTCATGCTTACTTACATCCAATTGGATATATATATCAGGATCACCCCAACACAAAGTGCTTGCCAAAGGATAAAATGAAAAAAAGGGAAAGGTGAAGATCACCTTGACTCTTGCATAAAATAAAAGACATAAAGTAAAAGATAGGCCCTTCGCAGAGGGAAGTAGAGGTTGTCATGCGCTTTTAGGGTTGGATGCACAAAATCTTAATGCGAATGAACGTCACTTTATATTGCCACTTGTATATGGACCTTTATTATGCAGTCCGTCGCTTTTATTGCTTCCATAACAAGATCGTATAAAGCTATTTTCTTCACACCAAAATATCATACATATTTAGAGAGCAATTTTTATTGCTTGCACCGATGACAACTTACTTGAAGGATCTTACTCAATCCATAGGTAGGTATGGTGGACTCTCATGGCAAAACTGGGTTTAAGGATATTTGGAAGCACAAGTAGTATCTCTACTTGGTGCAAGGAATTTTGGCTAGCATGAGGGGGAAAGGCAAGCTCAACATGTTTGAATGATCCATAACAATATACTTTAACTGAGATGTGCGAAAACATAACCTATTACATTGTCTTCCTTGTCCAACATCAACTCTTTAGCATGTCATACTAAATGAGTGCTCCCAAATATAAAAGATGTCTAGGATAGTGTATTTATATATGAAATCTCTCTTCCTTCAATATTCTTTCATGAATTGTTCAAATGACCAATACAATGCTTGCTAACCTTCAATAAATTTACAACCTCTACTTCTTAGATGTGAAGTCATTACTCCCCATGGGATAAGCAAATGAAACATATAAAATTTCAGATTTATGACAATCAACTCATTCAACCATTTACTCATAGGATATAAGTGAAGCACACGAGTAAATGACAAACTACTCCAACAAGATATAAGTGAAGAACAAGGAGTAGCTAAATAATTATGCAACTATGTGAAGACTCTCTCTCATTTAAGAATTTCAGATCTTGGTATTGTATTCAAACAGCAAGCAAAGCAAAATAAAATGGCATTGCAAAGACAGCACAACTCATGTGAAGAAGCAAAAACTTAGGCTCAACCGATACTAACCGATAGTTGTTGGAGAAGAAAGGTGGGATGCCTAACAGGGCATCTCCAAGCTTATATGCTTGAGACTTCTTGAAATATTATCTTGGGGTGCCTTGGGCATCCCTAAGCTTGAGCTTTTGTGTTTCCTTAATTCCTCTCATATCATGGTTTCTCTATTTCTCAAAAGCTTCATCCACACCAAACTCAACAAGAACTCGTGAGATAGGTTTGTATAAACCAATGCAAAACCTTACCATTTTCTACTGTAACAAATCACTAAAATTATTATTCAACATTGCATACTAAATTCCTCTGCATATTTAACACTCCTATCCTCGAATAGAATCATTAAACAAGCAAACATATGCAAACAATGCAAACATAATAGCAATCTGTCAAAACAGTACAGTCTGTAAAGAATGCAAGAGTATCAATACTTCCCTAACTCCAAAAATTATGAAATAAAATTCCCCCTGTAGTAAATTTATCAGAGCTCATTATGCAAAAAGTTTCACATTATATCATGCTCTTACTTTTCTAGGGAATTTTTGCAACAGCGGTAAACTTTCTGTTTTCAAACAGCAACATGTATACTAGCAAAATAAGCATGGTAAAGGCTATCCTTGACTTTTTTTATTGAAAATAAAGATGCAAAACATTATTCTAAATAACAGCAAACAAATACTAACAAAAGAAAATGATGCTTCAAGCAAAACACATATCATGTGGTGAATAAAAATATAGCTCCAAGTAAAGTTACCGATGAACGAAGACGAAAGAGGGGATGCCTTCCGGGGCATCCCCAAGCTTAGGCTCTTGGTTGTCCTTGAATATTACCTTGGTGTGCCTTGGGCATCCCCAAGCTTAGGCTCTTACCACTCCTTATTCCATAGTCCATCGAATCTTTACCCAAAACTTGAAAACTTCACAACACAAAACTCAACAGAAAACTCATAAGCTCCGTTAGTATAAGAAAATAAAACCACCACTTAGGTACTGTAATGAACTCATTCTAAATTCATATTAGTGTAATATATACTGTACTCCAACTTATCTATAGTTCATACCCTCCGATACTACTCATAGATTCATCAAAATAAGCAAACAACACATAGAAAACAGAATCTGTCAAAAACAGAACAGTCTGTAGTAATCTGTATCAAACATATACTTCTGGAACTCCAAATATCCTACCAAATTAGGAAGTCTTAAGAAATTGGTGTACCAATCCAGAGAAAACAGAATCAGATCAGAAGCACGTTTATGTGAATTAAAAAAACTAAATTACTGGGTGCAAAAGTTTCTGATTTTCAGCAGGATCAACACAACTATCACCGTAAGCTATCCTAAAGGTCTTACTTGGCACTTTATTGAAACAAAACCTATAAACCATGATTACTACAGTAGCATAATCATGTGGACACACAAAAACAGTAAGGATAAATATTGGGTTGTCTCCCAACAAGAGCTTTTCTTTAATGCCTTTTTAGCTAGGCATGATGATGACAATGATGCTCACATAAAAGATAAGAACTAAAACATAACGGGAGCATCATGAAGCATATGACTAGCACATTTAAGTCTAACCCACTTCCTATGCATAGGGTTTTTGTGAGCAAACAACTTATGGGAACAATAATCAACTAGCATAGGAAGGCAAAACAAGCATAAGTTCAAAACTTGAAGCACATAGAGAGGAAACTTGACATTATTGCAATTCTTACAAGCATATGTTCCTCCCTCATAATAATTTTCAGTAGCATCATGAATGAATTCAACAATATAACCAGCACCTAATGCATTCTTTTCATGATCTACAAGCATAGAAAATTTACTACTCTCCACATAAGCAAAATTCTTCTCATGAATAGTAGTGGGAGCAAACTCAACAAAATAATTATCATGTGAGGCATAATCCAATTGAAAACTAAAATCATGATGACAAGTTTCATGGTTATCATTATTCCTAATAGCATACAAGTGATCACAATAATCATCATAGATAGCAACTTTGTTCTCATAATCAATTGGAACCTCTTCCGAAATAGTGGAATCATCACTAAATAAAGTTGACACTCTTCCGAATCCACTTTCATGTTCATCACAATAAGATTCAACATCCTCCAAAATAGTGGGATCACTACTTCCTAAAGTTGACACTCTTCCAAACCCACTTTCATCAATATAATCATTATAAATAGGAGGCATGCTTTCATCATAATAAATTTGCTCGTCAAAACTTGGGGGACTAAAAATATCATATTCATCAAACATAGCTTCCCCAAGCTTGTGGCTTTGCATATCATTAGCATCATGGATATTCAAGGAATTCATAATAACAACATTGCAATCATGCTCATCACACAAATATCTAGTACCAAACATTCTAATGCATTCTTCCTCTAGCACTTGAGCACAATTTTCCTTTCCATCATTCTCACGAAAGATATTAAAAAGATGAAGCGTATGAGACAAACTCAAATCCATTTTTTATGTAATTTTCTTTTATAAACTAAACTAGTGATAAAACAAGAAACAGAAAGATTCGATTGCAAGATCTAAAGATATACCTTCAAGCACTCACCTCCCCAGCAACGGCGCCAGAAAAGAGCTTGATGTCTACTACACAACCTTCTTCTTGTAGACGTTGTTGGGCCTGCAAGTGCACAGGTTTGTAGGACAGTGCAAATTTCCCTCAAGTGGATGACCTAAGGTTTATGAATCCATGGGAGGCGTAGGATGAAGATGGTCTCTCTCAAACAACCCTGCAACCAAATAACAAAGAGTCTCTTGTGTCCCCAACACACCCAATACAATGGTAAATTGTATAGGTGCACTAGTTCGGCGAAGAGATGGTGATACAAGTGCAATATGGATAGTAGATATGGGTATTTGTAATCTGAAATTATAAAAGCAGCAAGGTAACTAATGATAAAATTGAGCGTAAATGGTATTGCAATGATAGGAAACAAGGCCTAGGGTTCATACTTTCACTAGTGCAAGTTATCTCAACAATAATAACATAGATAGATCATATAACAATCCCTCAACATGCAACAAAGAGTCACTCCAAAGCCACTAATAGCGGAGAACAAATGAAGAGATTATGGTAGGGTACGAAACCACCTCAAAGTTATTCTTTCGGATCGATCTATTCAAGAGTTCGTACTAGAATAACACCTTAAGACACAAATCAACCAAAACCCTAATGTCACCTAGATACTCCGTTGTCACCTCAAGTATCCGTGGGCATGATTATACGATATGCATCACACAATCTCAGATTCATCCAACCAACACAAAGTACTTCAAAGAGTGCCCCAAAGTTTCTACCGGAGAGTCAAGAAAACGTGTGCCAACCCCTATGCATAGGTTCATGGGCGGAACCCGCAAGTTGGTCACCAAAACATACATCAAGTGGCACGTGATATCCCAATGTCACCACAAATAAACACGGCAAGACATACATCAAGTGTTCTCAAATCAAAGACTCAATCCGATAAGATAACTTCAAGAGGGAAACTCAATTCATCACAAGAGAGTAGAGGGGGAGAAACATCATAAGATCCAACTATAATAACAAAGCTCGCGATACATCAAGATCGTGCCATAGAGAGAACACGAGAGAGAGAGAGATCAAACACATAGCTACTGGTACATACCCTCAGCCCCGAGGGTGAACTACTCCCTCCTCGTCATGGATAGCGCCGGGATGATGAAGATGGCCACCGGTGATGGATTCCCCCTCCGGCAGGGTGCCGGAATGGGCTCCCGAGAGGTTTTTGGTGGCTACAGAGGCTTGCGGCGGCGGAACTCCCGATCCATCTTGATATTCGATGTTTTTAGGGTATGTAGGCTTATATAGGCGAAAGAAGTCGGTCGGGGGAGCCTCGAGGGGACCACGAGAGGGTAGGGCACGCCCAGGGGGTGGACGCACCCCCTGTCTCGTGGCCTCCTCGAGGATCTTCTGACGTGAACTCCAAGTCTCCCGGATCATATTCTTCCTAAAAATCACGCTCGTGAAGGTTTCATTCCGTTTGGACTCCGTTTGATATTCCTTTTCTTCGAAATACTAAAACAGGCAATAAAACAGCAATATGGGCTGGGCCTCCGGTTAATAGATTAGTCCCAAAAGTAATATAAAAGTATAATAAAGCCCGTAATCATTCAAAACAGATAATAAAATAGCATGAATGCTTCATAAATTATAGATACGTTGGAGACGTATCAGTCTCTATAACAGGCAGGCACACATTTCAAAACTGAAGTAGGAACATTAGAATCATATGAAATTCGTATTTGAACAAATAAACTAAGCAATTATGAGTGGCATAATGTTTAGCTTCAAGGGTGGAGTGTTGGTAGTGTGACACAAAGCAAGTAGGCAGATTGTATTCCATGTAAAAGATCGAAACCTATGTAAAAGCTAGAAATGACACTTTCTTTCTATACACTGCAGTGTTCGTTGCCCACAGATGATGGAAGAGATCACATAGAGAAATATTATTCACTCATGTCTATGG
Source organism: Triticum aestivum (assembly GCF_018294505.1). Taxonomy (NCBI): domain Eukaryota; kingdom Viridiplantae; phylum Streptophyta; class Magnoliopsida; order Poales; family Poaceae; genus Triticum; species Triticum aestivum. The sequence goes on from NC_057810.1 coordinate 398,984,610, forward strand.
TTCCAGTATTTAGAAACAGGGTGGTCCACCCTAAAAGAATATTGACAACAAATATGACAAGGCAAGCATAGATGTAGTGAATCAATTATTTACTCGTGAGCTTACTAGGACAAGTATGCAGAATTGTAACTACAGTAAGAGACCGTCCAAAATCTGAATGAAGAAGTTTGTCTAGCACTTATTGTTTGCAACTAATCAACGTGAATAATTGGATATTATATCGAATGAGTAAGAAAGACAAGTAAAATTGTCAACAAACCTGGCTTGCAGTAGTAATCTGTGTCAATGTCACTACGACCAACAATCCAAAATGACTAGTGTCTGTTCCGAGGGCCGAAATTTTGAAAACCCTATGAACTTTAGAGGTACTAAAATTACCGAAATACATCTGAACCATTAAGTGTAGGTAGCACTGAGCACACAACAAACCCTAATGAAAGTCCTGCCTAATGAGTAATGAATCAATTAGAAAATGGGTGATGAGAAGTGGCTGCTGAGTGTTGAGGACGTATCTCAGGATAAATCGGGTTGGCTTGGTGGGTGCTACACGCCTGAGCCCTGAATGGACAGGGAAGGTAGGCATGGCGGCGCGCCCGGGCAGCGGTGACACTATTGGGCGAGCGGCTCCTGGCCTCCTGTTAGTCCGGCGTCTCCTCCTAGAGTCATGCGGTCCGGGGACGGCAAGTCGCCGGCGAGGCAGGCGGATGGGGGCGAGTAGAGATCGGAAGCGCGCAGCAGAACAAAGGGGAATCGGGGCCTGGGACGACCCAAAATCCCAGGGTGGGCGGCCCACCGTGGGCACCCTGTAGAGATACACACCCAAGCGGCGAACATGCATTTTCGAAACTAATTAGGAACATTTAGCTGACCAATTAAACAACTCTATTTTAATAATATCAGATTCGTATTTGAACAACTAAGCTTGTTTAGCTTGATGGGTGGAGCAGTGTTATTATGACACGAAGCACGTATTCTGATCGTATAGTGATCATAAAAGGGGGAAACTCTAAGCATATTTTTTTAGCAAAAGAGGGTTTCCCCTCCGATTTCTATTAAAGAAACCACCACGGAACCAACATGATGAATTAAACCCTCAGCATGATCAATTAAACCGCATTATGGCTGTGCCATGGCAGATTTGAAGCTGCAAACCGGAGAAATGATATTTAGCATCCATTGTTTGCTTCGAACTAAGAACTAAATTCTAAGAGCTGAAAAGAAAGTAGAGTAACCAAGTTAAGATCTATTTTCTGGTTGAGATCAAAAAGGTGAGGAGATATGAAGTACCACCTCTCTTGTGGCGCCGTGTAGGCATCGGGGGTGCGATGGCTGTCGGTGGCATTGAAGCAGATCTGCGATGGTAGACGGGTGCATCGGGGGATAAGTCCCATTGCGGTGGAAGAGAAGGTCGTGTGAGCGGCCCCGACAAAGAGGACGACGGCGCCAAGCGATAGGACACGATGCAAGGCTATTGGTCCATCGCCGTGGATGAGAAACGTCCATCTCTAGCAGTGGACGACGCGGTCTTGGTAGGCGCTCTGGCATGGTGGAGGACGATGGCGATGGATGTAGTGGAGGACAGCGGCGATGGATGGGGTGGAGGACGAAGGCTGGTGCGGGGATGGGGTGTTCTAGCGCGGACGGTGTATGAATGGGAAAATAGAGGGAGAGGTATGGGGAAACATGTTTTTGGTACGCGCCTGTCTGAAATATGGGAAAGTTACGAACTTAGCCCCTATTTAAAATTTGGATGTCTCGTTGGTTGGGGATAGGACGGTAATCTCGCATCTCGCCAATATTTTCCCAAAGAGATTTCGAGTGAGGAGAGGGTGGTTGGCGCCCATGGTTGGCGCCCATGGTGTATGAACGGGGCTGACAGGTAGGGCGGTTGTGTCACGTCTGAGTGAAGTTACAAACCTGCCCCTATTGAAAATATTTGCCTACATTGATTTCGGCCGAGTCGAGTTTGTTTTGCCGCCCACCGTGTATGAATGGGGAATGGAGGGAGAAACAGAGGTCTTTCGGACCAGCTTGAATCAAATGTGTTTTGCCGCCCATGTTTGACGCCCACCGTGTCGGAATGTGCTCAGAGGCGGTCGTGTCACGTCTAATTGAAGTTACTAACCTACCCCTATTTAGAGAAGTGGAACTTGGGCCGATGGATTGTCCGTGTAATGGGTAGACAGTAATTTCCATCTCCCAAACACTTGGCTTTGGGCAGCCGACGTGGGAGTGGACATTTTGCCGCTTCTTTCGAATTTTGGGACAATTAGCATCCACGTTTACCCTGGCAACTAAATTAGAATCTATTTTGTATTCCTATATGAATCTCTATAAATCATTCTATGTGTTTTTATATATCTTAAAAACAACGACAAAGATGTATTCCACTGTCATATATGAATATGTTTTACAAATGCCGATACTCAAATTTAGAAGCTAGAATCGAGTTTAAGGTGAATTCGAATATTTGGAACACTTCATGTCCAACTCAAATGTCACATGCAACATAATGTGTACTCCCATTTAGATATGTACACAAGTGATGTATCAAGATTCAAATGCCGAGTCAATAAACCAAGAATGTACAGAACTAACAGACATATAAACACTTATAGAGTATATGGATCGATAATATCAACTAACATACACAAGCCAGGCCGCTGTACTTTTTTGCTACAACAACATTCTTTTTTTAGCCAGCATCTTGGCCCTTTCCGATGCGTGCCACTTATGGTCCATCTATACTTCTATTAGTGCTGAATGCACATTCAGCCCGATTGGCATATTTGTAGGTCTGGCACAGCAATCCAAATGAAATGTCTCCGAGTCTTATCAATTAATACAAACTTGTGCTCAAATAAAATTACAAACCAAAAAAACAATTATTACATGATCTCTAAAACAAATGGTTTGATTGATTACATGAACAAACAACAGAAAGGTTATTCAACGATGGAAAGAACATTTCACCTATTATTTACCAAGTGGGAATTTAATTTCCTTTTTTCCTTCATGACCTTAACAATGTGGTTAGTCTCATCTTGCTTCGTTTTGAAATCCACCAAATATTTAATGGTTGTCTTGAGTACTGCTTGTGATTGTGCTGTTTGCTTCCTCAACATGTCAACTCCATCTCTATGTGCAGAAGTAGAATCTCTTTCTACCACCAGTGTAGCCTCTAGAGCATCAGAAGTTGGCAATTCATAATGCACGATTGGGCCGGTGCCACTGCTGTGGGATGATGCAACGTCCATGGGGACCTCGCTCTTTGATCTTGGGCCAACCTGTTTTGCCATTAAAGTTTCGATTGGATTCAGAAAAGTTGAAGTTAGCAAAACATCTCAACTGGGAGTTATAACAGCAAACCAATTAAACAAACAAGGAATTAAAGAGTTTCAATTGGATGCTGAAAAGTAGTTATTAACATCATTGTAACCCACTGTTGTAGCAGCAAAGCAGTTAAACAAACAAGTAGATATTTAAGTTAAGGCAAACAGATAATTCTTAACAGTAAGTATCAAACACATAGATAGGCGCAGTCTACAATAGGATTAACAGGCTGTGGCATTATGTAATCAGTAGCAAACTAAATTAAGCCAAGCAACATAATTGAACAATTTTACAATAAGTGGCTAACTAAAATTCTGAGAAGCAGGTAACTAAACTTACGCTAGTTCTTTGTACAGGCACACTGCAACTTCTTTTTCGCTTACAAGGTTGTACGAAGGAGTCCATGGCATCACTTGCTTGAATACGCAGTCCCAATACTTCTTTATTCCCACACTGCATTGGTAAGTCGAATGGTTAATCTGGTAAGATAGTGCGTCCTTGATATGTTATATGAGGACGTGTAGTCAGACTAGTTGTAGCCACACACATGTAACACCCCCAGTGTCATGCTACAATAATCACCTATTAATGGTGCCAGGTCACCATGCTTACTGAGCTAATTATCTCTTGATGAAAAATCAAAGTCAAATTCAAATCCAATCTAAAGTAAAAGAAATCATATTTGTCAGACATGAAAACTAAAATGTTCATCATTCATCAAAAATTCCATAACAAATGATTGTGAAGGAAAACAACATCACCTCCAAGCCAAGATGGACTGTAGCAATTAAAATAGTGCCATTTCGGCATTTCAAAATGCTATTTTATTTGTGCAAAATCCAAATGGGTTCGGTTGCCCCTCAAACTTTTTGTGGCAATGCAAAACACTACAAAGAATTTAAGTGGCCTAGTCCCAAAATTTGTCAAAGTATTATGGTAGCCCAAACCTTTCCCTAGCTGTCTCTGTAAAAAAACAGAAAACCAGAAAAGAGTAAGGGCCTACTCGGCCTCTGACATATGGCCCAGCCCACCTACTCCACATCTCCTTTCTCCTGTACACAGGGAGGGCGTGTCGCCCATCCACCGGCACCATGGCCGGCGATGCACACACATCGGACATCCACCCGAGCTCCGGAGGAGATAAGGCCGATCCCAAGCCCCTGCAGCGAAACCCTAGACCGCCCACATCCGTCCCCCCCTCAATCCCCTGTCTTCCTCATCCCCTTCTGCTCGACCTCAGACGTGTAAGCTCCGCGTGACCGAGTTCCTCGCCGTCGTTGCCGCGGCCATTGCACGCCCCTCTCCACACAGGCGAGTCCAGGAGGACCGCCGCCGTCCACTATGCCGTCTGCGGCCACGAGGTCAAGCCGGGAGCCCCCACATCGACCGGATCGAGGTCATCTTCAACCTCCACCCCACTGCTTGCCGTCTTCGATTCGGCCTCATCGGAACCTCCCCGAGCCCACTTTGCTCACCTACAGGCTCGATGTGAGCTCCTCTCTCCATTCCCCTTTTCTTTCCCCTCAAATTCATCGTCGTTTGGCCGCCCCACGCATTGGCCGCCATGACCGGGAGCTCGGCATCGCGCACCCGCACGCCCCTGTTCGCTGCTCCATTGACGTGCCCCTAGCCGCGCTTGCGGGCCTCTGGCCGCGTCGGGCCACGGCCTTGGCCGCCCAGTGCGCGCCACGCCCGCCTCCGCCTTCCACCGCCTGGGGCTGACGCCGCGCACCGTGGTCGCGCACCGCTGCTGGTCGCGACCCAGCCACCCTCGAGCGGGCCAGCGCCCACATCGCCGGCGCCCGACCACACTTGCTGGCCAGGGCCGTGCCCTGCTCCCCTTCCGCCCCGTGTGCTGGGCACCGGCCGCCGGCGCACCAGTGCGTGCGGCTGTGCGTGCTCCCAGCCGTGGCCTCTGGCCACTGTAAGATTGGGGGCGACCAGACTAATTGGGGATTAACTTTGTTTTATTATTAGTTTCATTAGTTAGATGGCCCTATGACTAGTGGCCCCCACTGCTAATTAATCTAACTTAACTAAAGTCTATCTGAGTCTAGTCACTGATAAGTGGCCCCCAGTCAACCCATTGACCAGTCAAATTGCTGATTGGGTTATCCTAGTTAATGACATGCGGGTCCCCTTGTCCCTTTGACTAGTCAACAGTCTCAGTTGACTGCAGTCTGGGCAGTCAACAGGACCCCACCTGTCAGCCTCTATGCTTCTTTGCTGTGTACACTTTGTGTGTGCACGTAGCAATTTAATCTTTATTTTCGAATTAGTTTTAATTCCAGAATATTAATAAAACTTAGAAATTTAATAGAAATTAAACCGTAACTCGAATGAAAATGTTTTCTACATGAAAGTTGCTCAGAAAAATCCAACGAATCCGAATATGCGGTCCGTTCATCTGTCACATGCCCCTAGCATGCTGAACATGGAACTTTTCCCCTCCGGTCATATGTCTGACACAGGTCCGGAACCGGGAACACCTTCCCGGTTGAATTCCCCCTTCACCTATAATGTCTAGGACCGTGTTAGAACACGTCTAGCTATGCCTGTTTTCCTATTATACACTTGCTTGCTATGTATTTACTGTTCCCCCCTTCTCTTTCGTAGACCCCGTGGCGGCTGCCGATGCCACTGTGATCGACTACGTCACCGACGACCCCTCCTTCTTATCTGAGCAACCAGGCAAGCCCCCCCTTTGATCATCCCGATATCGCCCATTCCTTTCTCTCATGCTTGCATTAGATTTTGCTACTGTTATTGTATGCTCCTATTCTGATGCATAGCCTGCTTTTGTATCTGTTATTGTACCTTACCTGCTTATCCTAAACTGCTTAGTATAGGTTGGTTAGTGATCCATCAGTGACCCCCACCTTGTCCTTGTTGCCCCTGCTTCATCATTGAAGACCCGATCAACGGGATTGAAGACCAGGCCCCGGCACCGCACATCACTTTCCCCTTAGTTGCTCGACACTACTGGGTTACTATCGAGTGCTGAGGGTGAGACCTCTACAGCACATCTGATGTTAACCCTGTAGTGTAGCTATTCGGTCGTGGTCATCGAGGGTGATTCCACCTTAACCACTTCCGATATGACTCTGTCGTGCAACCCCTCAAGTGTGAACCTCGGGGGTGATTCCTCTTACGTTCACCTTGATGATTACATTGAGTGGAATTCACCGGGGGTGATTCCTCGGGTTTTCCCCTTGATGTTTAAACACACAGTTACTATGGTTACTATGACTTTACACTGAACCATGTTACTAAAGACGGGTCGACCCTGAGGGGTGCCCGCGCGAGCATAATTGCGAGTGATGAGGAGTCGGGTTGACCTGGAAGGTGCCCGTGAGATAATTACGAGGCGTGGCCGAGCATTCTTAGCCCTTGCCGCAAGTCCTCGAGACGGGGCAACGGGGTCACATCTTTCGTGAGTCTCTGCTTGTTACCGCGCGTTCCCAATCCACTACGATTTGGATATTTGATCCGAGGGGCCTCTGGCCTGATAGCACTAACCATCACGTGGGCATAGTATGGGCGTTCTGCGTCGTATGCATCAACCGAAGCTTAATAGACATCAGTGACTGAGCGGCGCGCGCCGGGTTGGACTGGTTACGCCTTCTCTTGTATAAGGGAGGCTAGGTCTGCTCACCGGCCGCTTACGGAACGTGTAGGAGTTTCCGGGGAGACGGCCCATGACCCCTGGGGGCATAGGTTTAGTCCGGCGTGCTGACCTCTCTGTTAGGTCTAGGTCGGGTTGCAGCGTATTGTTTGGCCGAGGCCGGGCATGACCCAGGAAAGTGTGTCCGGCCGGAGTTAATCAAGCGTGGTGGGTAAGTTGGTGCACCCCTGTAGGGAAGAAAACATCTATCGATAGCCTGTCCTATGGTAACGGACACTCGGAGTTGTATCCCGATCGATACAACTAGAACTTGAGACTTATGATGAGAACTGGATGGTGATGAGAATTGGATTGTGATGATAACTGGATAGTATGGCTCTAGGATTGCTTTCTCGCAGGGTGTCGAGAAAGGATCTCCGGCCGAGGTTGATAACACTACTACTACTTTACTCTATGCTACCCTACTCCCTCCTGATTGCTGCAAGATGGTGGTTTTCCAGAAGATGCTAGTCTTCAATAGGACTAGGCCTTCTCTCTATTCTGGCATTTCTGCAGCCCAGTCCACATATACAACCCATTTCATTGATACCGATGCATATGTAGTGTAGATCCTTGCTTGCGAGTACTTTGGATGAGTACTCACGGTTGCTTTGCTCCCCTTTTCCCCCCTTTCTTCTTCTTTCCGGTTGATGCAACCAGATGTCGGAGCCCAGGAGCCAGATGCTACCGTCGATGCCTACTACTACATGGAGACCGCCGATGACCAGGAGTAGTTAGGAGGCTCCCAGGCAGGAGGCCTTGCCTTTTCGATCGTTGTTGCTTTTGTGCTAGTCTTCTTAAGGCAACTTGTCTAACCTATGTCTGTACTCAGATATTGTTGCTTCCGCTGACTCTTGTGTAATCGAGCTTATGTATTCGAGCCCTCGAGGCCCCTGGCTTGTAATATAAAGCTTGTATTATTTTAATTTGTGTCTAGAGTTGTGTTGTGATATCTTCCCGTGAGTCCTTGATCTTGATCGTACACATTTGCGTGTATGATTAGTGTACGATTGAATCGAGGGCGTCACAAGTTTGTATCAGAGCCGACTGCCTGTAGGTAGCCCCCTTTCCAACTCCTTGGCCGAAGTCGAGTCTAGTCACTACAAAAAACTTTTCCTAACATTGGTTGTGTGTCTTACGGGCCCAGGTCGCCATTGGGTGGTATTAGGATCTTTTACTCCTCGTCTATACTCTGGGACTCTGATCTCTCTTCTATTAGGGTTAAATGATTTTATTAACTCTAACATTAGGTTCTCGTAACCATTTCCTCCCGGAGAGCCCTTCATTCCAGATGATCGCTTGGTGCACTAGAAGATTCCGAAGATACTCTCCGATGTTTCTCCCGAGACCCTTGTGCCCTTCGCTATTGCAATTCCCTACCACCGATAAATCCCCATGGATAGCTATATACACTTGCCGTCCTTACTTTCATTTCCAGTTGCTCTTGTTACTACAAGATACCCTGAAATACTTTGCGATTTTCCGAGAATCCTTTGCGCTTGCTGCCTTGCAGCTCCTTTTCCGCCTGAATACCCCTACCAACAATTCCTCACACTTATCGGGGATTCGTTCATCCCTCGTTGATCATATGTCTCACAAAATTCTTTGAATACAATTCAATCTCCCGAAGATCCTCTGCAGCCTAGTGCTCTCGAAAGTCTTGTCTGCCTGCATTATGGTTAAATCCATATGTCTGACAATATTCATTGACATCCTTTGTCATTGTCATCCGGAGCCTATTGATTCATTATGTTGCGTTGCTCGCAATCATCAGTCGAACCCTGAAATTTAACCTTCCTGCTCATACATCATTCTAGACATGAGTTGGATCTTGGCCAATCATGTTGTAATCGATTGCCCACCTAGTTCCCCTAACCTTGAACGTCGAATTATTCAGCTGTTTCTACAATCTGATGCCTCTTTGCATTCTTTCCTTCTTCTGATTGAGTACTGATACTCGCATCAGATCCATTGAGGACCGCATATCCTTGGTTGAATTATTATCCGACAATGTCCTTCTTATTCATTGAACTTTTGAGTTTTGCCCTAACATATAATGCGTTTGGTAAATTCTATCATCTGCTTTTGTCAACCATACTCTGCTTTTGAGCTGGTATATTTTAATCCTGAAATTAGTGGTATATGTTCCTAAGATACCCCTATGGGTTGAACTTATGCCTTCCATAATCCGTGTGAACCCGAGAGTTCTCACGAGTCTTACTCTTCTGATACTTCGCCAGATAAATCCTCTGCACTACAATTTCTTCGAAAAACGAGGAGTGAATGAAAGGTTATGCATTGAAGAAGTGGGAGTCGACCTTGAACTTTGTGTTCATGCCCATGGACCCGATGTAGAACTTATCATGGAAGCTGCTCGTAAAAATATTTACCCCTTGTTATAAGTTCATCTTGTATCGATGGTTTGATCATTCATAATCATGGTTCCGACCATAGTTTCTCCTTAATTCCATTTCCCGGACAAGTTAAAATACTTGTCTCCTGCAAGTCATTTCATCTGTCCACCTCCAATTTGATCTACCTTCAAGTATTGCCTCATGTTATCTCGAGGATATTGTGTCATTGCACTACCTCTTGTAAATTCTTAATTGGAGTGATACTCCGTCACATCATTCCTAGCCTGATCGGATATATCATTATCGTGCTAATTTTAACTGTGCTACCTGGTCCTTATTCTTGGAGCACAACTTTTCGACGATGAGCGAAGCTTACGTTGATTTTCCTCATCTTGTCATTTCACCTCAAACAACAAGCTTGATTTCGAGCTTGTGTCGCATCCGTGGTTCCAATAGCCTTTCGCTTCATCATTCCTTTTGCTTGATGTTGTCGTTGTTCGATGGCCTCTTCATAGTACCTTGACAAAATCTGTCGTGATCCCCATCAATATACTGACCTGTTTTAGGATATCAATCGAATTCATGATGAGAAATGCCATCCTCACCCCTCGATGATTGAGTTATCATCAACAACGTCCTTGACTTCCTGCCAACACAGACCTGATCGTGTTTGGTTATACCTTACGTTCCGACATAATCTTGGATTTGAATCTCTTATGTTCTACAGACCCAGTCCTTAATTGAGACACCATATCAGTGTTATCTCGAAGCATGACTGTGGTATTCCGAATATCAACACGAACATTTGAATTGAAATGCTAAATGCTTCTTGTTCAATTATCCAAACACCGTTGTACGGGTAAACCTCATAAATTCCTTGCCCCTTTGTCTAAATGGTTTCATACTTGGAGCCCTGTAATGTATATCATGCTCTGCCTTTCCTTGGGAAAGTTACACCCCTAAATCTTGTGTTTAAACACATTTTCCTTTCCATTGTTTTGTTTAACCTTTCTGGTGTTCTATATATGTTATAAGCAGAAATAATCCCCTGCTTATGGAAACACCTGGAGGTACAAATCCGTTTGTACGACCCTGTTAATAATATTGGTGACATTCCGGTAAACCCCGACGGACGAGAACTTTGCCTATTGGTCCGCCTCGTTTTAAAGAGCAGGAAAATGGTTCTCTTCATCCCATGCCCTTGGTACCAAACTTTGTTGCCAACATAACTAATAGGCTATCCTCTGACCTGCCTTGCTATCATGATCGTGCAAAATGAATAGTGCCTTCCCTTCTGTTAACCCACATGGTGGGCCCATAACCCACAGTTCCACAAGATCGAAACCTGACCCTCCTGTACAACCTTGATGCCGAAATATTCTTTACACTTGGCTTCATATCATGTCACGAGCCACCTTCCGAGAGACGATCTATTCACGATGCTCTGAACCCCCTTTCTCACACTCTGTTCAAGTATCAATTGTTGTTCATTCAGTTGAAACTTCCTATTGTACCTTCATACTTTGCTCTCGACGTTTTTCTTAAATTTCAACTCGAGAGATACTTCTGTCACATTCCCTGCATTATTCACCAGACAATTAACCCTATATGGGTCAGTTCTCCCGAAGTTACTCTTTACTTCACCACTTAAATCTCGGGACGAGATTTCTTGTAGTGGAGGAGATTTGTAACACCCCCAGTGTCATGCTACAGTAATCACCTATTAATGGTGCCAGGTCACCATGCTTACTGAGCTAATTATCTCTTGATGAAAAATCAAAGTCAAATTCAAATCCAATCTAAAGTAAAAGAAATCATATTTGTCAGACATGAAAACTAAAATGTTCATCATTCATCAAAAATTCCATAACAAATGATTGTTAAGGAAAACAACATCACCTCCAAGCCAAGATGGACTGTAGCAATTAAAATAGTGCCATTTCGGCATTTCAAAATGCTATTTTATTTGTGCAAAATCCAAATGGGTTCGGTTGCCCCTCAAACTTTTTGTGCCAATGCCAAACACTACAAAGAATTTAAGTGGCCTAGTCCCAAAATTTGTCAAAGTATTATGGTAGCCCAAACCTTTCCCTAGTTGTCTCTGTAAAAAAAACAAAAAACCAGGAAAGAGTAAGGGCCTACTCGGCCTCTGACATATGGCCCAGCCCACCTACTCCACATCTCCTTTCTCCTGTACACAGGGAGGGCGTGTCGCCCATCCACCGGCACCATGGCCGGCGATGCACACACGTCGGGCATCCACCCGAGCTCCGGAGGAGATAAGGCCAATCCCAAGCCCCCTGCAGCAAAACCCTAGACCGCCCACATCCGTCCCCCCCTCAATCCCCTGTCTTCCTCATCCCCTTCTGCTCGACCTCAGACGTGTAAGCTCCGCGTGACCGAGTTCCTCCCCGTCGTTGTCGCGGCCATTGCACGCCCCTCTCCACACAGGCGAGTCCAGGAGGACCACCGCCGTCCACTATGCCGTCTGCGGCCACGAGGTCAAGCCGGGAGCCCCCACATCGACCGGATCAAGGTCATCTTCAACCTTCGCCCCGCTGCTTGCCGTCTTCGATTCGACCTCATCGGAACCTCCCCGAGCCCACTTTGCTCACCTACAGGCTCGATGTGAGCTCCTCTCTCCGTTCCCCTTTTCTTTCCCCTCAAATTCATCGTCGTTTGGCCGCCCCACGCATTGGCCGCCATGACCGGGAGCTCGGCTTCGCGCACCCGCACGCCCCTGTTCGCTGCTCCATTGACGTGCCCCTAGCCGTGCTTGCGGGCCTCTGGCCGCGTCGGGCCACGGCCTTGGCTGCCCAGCGCGCGCCACGCCCGCCTCCGCCTTCCACCGCCTGCGGCTGACACCGCGCGCCGTGGTTGCGCGCCGCTACTGGTCGCGACCCAGTTGCCCTCGCGCAGGCCAGCGCCCACATCGCCGGCGGCCGACCACGCCTGCTGGCCAGGGCTGTGCCCTGCTCCCCTTCCGCCCCGTGTGCTGGGCACCGGCCGCCGGTGCACCAGTTCGTGCGGCTGTGCGTGCTCCCAGCCGTGGCCTCTGGCCACTGTAAGATTGGGGGCGACCAGACTAATTGGGGATTAACTTTGTTTTATTATTAGTTTCATTAGTTAGATGGCCCTATGACTAGTGGCCCCCACTGCTAATTAATGTAACTTAACTAAAGTCTATTTGAGTCTATTCACTGATAAGTGGCCCCCAGTCAACTCATTAACCAGTCAAACTGCTGATTGGGTTATCCCAGTTAATGACATGTGGGTCCCCTTGTCCCTTTGACTAGTCAACAGTCTCAGTTGACTGCAGTGTGGGCAGTCAACAAGACCCCACCTGTCAGCCTCTATACTTCTTTGCTGTGTACACTTTGTGTGTGCACGTAGCAATTTAATCTTTATTTTCGAATTAGTTTTAGTTCCAGAATATTAATAAAACTTAGAAATTTAATAGAAATTAAACCGTAACTCGGATGAAAATGTTTTCTACATGAAAGTTGCTCAGAAAAATCCAACGAATCCGAATATGCGGTCCGTTCATCTGTCACATGCCCCTAGCATGCTGAACATGGAACTTTCCCCCTCCGGTCATCTGTCTGACACAGGTTCGGAACCGGGAACACCTTCCCGGTTGAATTCCCCCTTCACCTATAACGTCTAGGACCGCGTTAGAACACGTCTAGCTATGCCTGTTGTCCTGTTATACACTTGCTTGCTATGTATTTACTATTCCCCCTTCTCTTCGGTAGACCCCGTGACGGCTGCCGATGCCGCTGTGATCGACTACGTCACCGACGACCCCTCCTTCTTGTCTGAGCAACCAGGCAAGCCCCCCCTTTGATCATCCCGATATCGCCCATTCCTTTCTCTCATGCTTGCATTAGATTTTGCTACTGTTATTGTATGCTCCTATTCTGATGCATAGCCTGCTTTTGTATCTGTTATTGTACCTTACCTGCTTATCCTAAACTGCTTAGTATAGGTTGGTTAGTGATCCATCAGTGACCCCCACCTTGTCCTTGTTGCCCCTGCTTCATCATTGAAGACCCAATCAATGGGATTGAAGACCAGGCCCCGGCACCGCACATCACTTTCCCCTTAGTTGCTCGACACTACTGGGTTACTATCGAGTGCCAAGGGTGAGACCTCTACAGCACTTCTGATGTTAACCCTGTAGTGTAGCTATTCGGTCGTGGTCATCGAGGGTGATTCCACCTTAACCACTTCCGATATGACTCTGTCGTGCAACCCCTCAAGTGTGAACCTCGGGGGTGATTCCTCTTATGTTCACCTTGATGATTACATTGAGTGGAATTCACCGGGGGTGATTCCTCGGGTTTTCCCCTTGATGTTTAAACACACAGTTACTATGGTTACTATGACTTTACACTGAACCATGTTACTAAAGACGGGTCGACCCTAAGGGGTGCCCGCGCGAGCATAATTGCGAGTGATGAGGAGTCGGGTTGACCTGGAAGGTGCCCGTGAGATAATTACGAGGCGTGACCGAGCATTCTTAGCCCTTGCCGCAAGTCCTCGAGACGGGGCAATGGGGTCACATCTTTCGTGAGTCTCTGCTTGTTACCGCGCGTTCCCAATCCACTATGATTTGGATATTTGTTCCGAGGGGCCTTTGGCCTGATAGCACTAACCATCACGTGGGCATAGTATGGGCGTTCTGCGTCGTATGCATCAGCCGAAGCTTAATAGACGTCAGCGACTGAGCGGTGCGCGCCGGGTTGGACTGGTTACGCCTTCTCTTGTATAAGGGAGGCTAGGTCTGCTCACCGGCCGCGTACGCAACGTGCAGGAGTTTCCGGGGAGATGGCCCATGACCCCTGGGGGCATAGGTTTAGTCCGGCGTGCTGACCTCTCTGTTAGGTCTAGGTCGGGTTGCGGCGTATTGTTTGGCCGAGGCCGGGCATGACCCAGGAAAGTCTGTCCGGCCGGAGTTAATCAAGCGTGGTGGGTAAGTTGGTGCACCCCTGCAGGGAAGAAAACATCTATCGATAGCCTGTCCTACGGTAACGGACACTCGGAGTTGTATCCCGATCGATACAACTAGAACTGGATACTTATGATGAGAACTGGATGGTGATGAGAATTGGATTGTGATGATAACTGGATAGTATGGCTCTGGGATTGCTTTCTCGCAGGGTGTCGAGAAAGGATCTCCGGCCGAGGTTGATAACACTACTACTACTTTACTCTATGCTACCCTACTCCCTCCTGATTGCTGCAAGATGGTGGTTTTCCAGAAGATGCTAGTCTTCGATAGGACTAGTCCTTCTCTCTATTCTGGCATTTCTGCAGCCCAGTCCACATATACAACCCATTTCATTGATACCGATGCATATGTAGTGTAGATCCTTGCTTGCGAGTACTTTGGATGAGTACTCACGGTTGCTTTGCTCCCCTTTTTCCCCCTTTCTTCTTCTTTCCGGTTGATGCAACCAGATGTCGGAGCCCAGGAGCCAGATGCTACCATCGATGCCTACTACTACATGGAGACCGCCGATGACCAGGAGTAGTTAGGAGGCTCCCAGGTAGGAGGCCTTGCCTTTTCGATCGTTGTTGCTTTTGTGCTAGTCTTCTTAAGGCAACTTGTCTAACCTATCTCTGTACTCAGATATTGTTGCTTCCGCTGACTCTTGCGTAATCGAGCTTATGTATTCGAGCCCTCGAGGCCCCTGGATTGTAATATAAAGCTTGTATTATTTTAATTTGTGTCTAGAGTTGTGTTGTGATATCTTCCCGTGAGTCCTTGATCTTGATCGTACACATTTGTGTGTATGATTATTGTACGATTGAATCGAGGGCGTCACAACACATCACACTAGCTTTTACTGTATATTTCATGCGATTACTTTTGGCATATCGAGATCTAAGCAATCTACATAGGATGAAAAGACTGGCATCCTTCACATTATTGGTGAACTCAGTTCATAGAAACAAGCAATTCAACAATTCTGTGGGTAAATCAAAAGCGCCACTGGAATATTTTTCACTACCCAATCATACACGCAAAAAGGGGTGACGCCACCATAGGGGCTGGTATGGGCGGCCGCCTCAGGTGGTTGGAAAGTGTGCACCTAGCTTGAGTTATCCAGGTTGGCCCAGGCTAGTTTTGTTCGTCCCAACGCATGAGCAGACAATGTAAAAAATGAAGAAAAATGTTTCAATTTGGATGGGCCAATAACATAAGTGCAAGGCAGGCTCTATAGCAGGCTCGCGGCCCAAACGAGCGCCTCCCATATCAATCGACAGCAGGAAAAATCCCAAATCATTCGCTCCAGCCTCCAGTCTGGTTTGCTCCTAACCTAGCCGTCGCTGGACAGACCGACACATCACTTCCTCACGCCCTCGTTGGAGGGCGGTCGCCGGGCTTCAAGCAAACGGAAGGACAAGAAGATGAAGATCCAACCCTGGGTGTAGCCTGCGTGGGAGGCAGCGGCGGCAGCACGGGCATGGCATCGAGCTTGCGCAAACGGACAGTCGCAGCTTGCAAGAGTAGCATGCGCAACGAGCAGGTACATCACATCCCTGATTATATCTAATTCAACTCTTCAATTTCTGGCCAATAGTTAAACCTGACGGTGTTGTAAAACTGCTTGTATGTAGGGAATCTATGAGAAAATGAAACCAATTTCTACTTATTTTATAACTCCCCCAATTAATACTGAACTGACTGAATCTGATGTATCTAATCAAGTTTCCGATGCAAACATATAAGATCATGTTGTTCTTGAGCCTGAAGTGTCTAATGAATAGACTGCTAATGAATGATTTGATGCAAACATTTTACATGCTCGTGGTGATGAACATATAGTGTCTAATGAGGGATCTAATGCAAGCATTTTGCAAGCTCATTGAAGGATTTAGTGTCTAATGATGATCTGCTATGTTGAGAGAGACAAAGATTTGTAGGCATTGATGACAAGCAAATTATAGTGCATTTCATAGCTTGAGGAAACATCGAGGCCATCTACCAGAAAGTCCCCGTATCATGACAACATAGCATAAACGCTTTTCTAATCTGTTGTTTGAAACTATTGGCATACTTGTGCAGGATAGATATATTGATATGCAGTTTGTGCACTGGTTATAGGTGCAATTACACTTTGATATTTTCAGCCAGAGAACGAATAATTCAAGCAGGTACAGTCCATGTTTGTAGTCCTTGTACACCATGTTGAATTTTGTGTTTTTTGGTGCTTGCATCATTTAGTGTTTATAATCTGAACTACTTTGGATCATTAGCTGGTTTTCAAAGTGCATGTAGCTTCACATTTCTCAAGTTATGTTGATTTCCGGAGTGCAAGTGCCTTCGTATTTTTTAAGTTAAATGTTCGCCCCTGGTAACTTGAATTCGTTGATCCGCCACTGCACACAAATCATACACAAATGCCAGTATGAATTAAATGAAATGCAGGGACTTATGCTAGCTCGTTGTACAGGCTCACTGCAGCTCCGCTTGCGCTTGGGATGTTCCATGTACAAGTCCATGTCACCACTTGCTTGGATGTGCAGGCCTTGTGCTCCTTGCATCCCCCTCTGCATTTTTGACACATCAAATGGTTGATCAAATAAGAGTAATCGACCTTGATGTTGTACCGGAGGATAGATACTTACAAGGTTATACGGGTGTGCAGGATGTGTACCAGATCCCGTAGCGCCGTCATGCTTCGCTAAAAAATGGATTTGCTTGTTTCAGATGATATCTCCAGAAGAAATAAGAGTTAAAGTCAGAGTTGCATAGGCGTGTAAGCTAAGAGAGTAGTGAAAGGATATCCAAACATCGTCGGAACAGTGCATGAGGGAGTGATGTGTGGATACCTAGTTCGGGCCGGCGTTTGGGCATGCTCGCCTAGCTAGAGTGCGGGTCACTTCAGAGCCGTTGAGGGTGATGCGCTGGCATTGGCTGGCCGCGCACGGATGCAGATCTTGAGTGGTAGCGAGCGCTACGATGCGGTGGACGAGTCCGTTGGTGAAGCCCCAACGGCCTCGGGGGGCGGAGTTGCAACGATGTGCTCGGTGAAGTAGCCCCGGTGAGCTGGGAGATGGCGTCAGTGAAGTGCACCTGATGCGGTGGAACTTGGTGTCTGTGAGGTACGTCGGTTGCGGAGGCCAACGTTGTCGGTGGACCACCCGATGCGGTGGACGAGGCCGTAGATGAGGTAGCTCCGGTGCGGTGGTGAAGCGCGACCATCGTCTTTGTCGTCGTCGTCCGGCACAAAGGTGGGGAAAGAGACGAGACGAGGGGAGATTTGAACTTTGCTTGGGTTGGCGGCGAATTAGGGATTTGAGCAATCTGGGCGCAGAAGGGGACGGTGGAGAAGAGAGATTTTGCAGGGCTGGAATTGGGGCTGCCAGATATTTCAATC